>NC_090319.1:248408501-248711532 GCF_040869045.1 Eurosta solidaginis | reverse complement strand
TTGTTAATATTCATTTATTGAGTTACATATATTTACGTAGCCAAAGTTGTGCTTGAGTTTTAAGCTAGAAATATCAGGGTCGTTTACCACTGTACTGATCATATAACTTTGTTTATTAGTAAACATATGTTCACACATAATGGTACATGTACATATTTTAATAAGATTAATATGGTAGGAATTGTTGTTTCCCATATACATACATACATATGTAAGTTGTATGGAAAAGTTTTGTTTTGATATCTTTTGGTTTGTATACACATCTAATTAGTCACCATTAAAAAAATATTTTTACATGTCATTGTAAACATTTTTTGCGAAGTCTGATGAATCAAAAGTTATTTAAGGTCAATGTTAACGAAAAAAGGAAAAGTTTGTCTGAATATGTCCATATATGTATATGCAAATATACGTCATAGAATTACCTACACGTATGTATTTATGGTTGTAGGACTGTGATCAGTCAGCAGCAGTAGCCAGGTCAGTCAGTAGCAGGTAGAATACACGAGTATGTACACATAAAAGTATTACAAAAACCAAAAATTTAAAAGAAAAGAATTTCACCCGCAAGCAAGAATACTCAGCTAGTCCCAGCATCAACAAAATGAAATAAAAAATAAACACAATACCCACACTAACCGTAAAGTAGGTGGGATTTTTATTTCATATAAACCTTTTGCGCAGTTTCTTGAATACATATACATACACATAGAGATACCCACATGCACTTGTGTATGAATTTAATTTCAAAGGAATCTGCAAGAATACAACATGTACATATGTTAGAATATGCTTATACGCGTTCAAGGATAATCAAAATTTTAAGGACCGGCAAAAACAGACAGACAGCCGTTTTTGAAACTAGCCACTAATTACACTAGAATTTTTTGACGTTTAAAATGGATTGCTTCAAACTTTATTTTAGGAAATTTTTCCAAAGTTTTCAATAAAGTTAACATTGACCTTAAATAACTTTTGACATGTAAAAATATTTTTTTAATGGTGACCAATTAGATGTTTATACAAACCAAAAGATATCAAAACAAAACTTTTCCATACAACTTACATACATACATATGTATGTATATGGGAAACAAAAATTCCCACCATATTAATCTTATTAAAATATGTACATGTACCATTATGTGTGAACATATGTTTACTAATAAAAAAAGTTCTATGATCAGTACAGTGGTAAACGACCCCGATATTTCTAGCTTAAGACTCAAGCACAACTTTGGTTACGTAAATATATGTAACTTAATAAATGAATATTAACAAAGCAATCCCAAACAAACAAAAATATATGCACGCATGTATCTATACACACATAAATATATGTACGTATACATACATGTGCATGCCCATATGTACAAGCGATGAGCGCAAGATAAACAGATTTTATTTTATTTTACTATTCGAATAGTACTAATCGCATAGTGCGCACTGTTCGAATAAGGAAAGGAATTCGAATAGATGAAAGCGAATAAACGAATAAAAAATTCGAATAAATATTATTCGAATTATTTGAAACGAATAAATTTATTCGTTTATTCGAATAACGTATATAATTCGAAAATAGTCCCACCACTAGTTACTTCGCCCTTTCTTCTAAGCTGGTAACAATATTATTCTAACCGGCTACGAAAATGACAAACAAGCCTTCGTATTCTGATTGCGGATAATAATGTTACCAGTAAAATAGGTGGTAAAGTCTTGTTACAACGCAAAATTGCATGTGTTTGATAAATATTTGTTCGAACAAAGTAAACGTGTATCCATATTAGTGAACAAGAATTTCCAAACCATGTTTATACTTTATAACACAAAATTTTTTTCACATTTTCACTTTATTCTCAATTGCGCGTCTTTGTTTTTTGACAGTATAACGGTGTAGGCCAGAATAGCGGTTACATGAACTGGTAAAGATTTTCGGTTGCATGATACTCCGGTAACAAATTTACCGGTAACGTTCGAAAGAAGGCCATACGTGGTGTTTGCTAGTAACAGCCGATGTAACCACGAAAAAAACTAAAATCAGGAGACGAGTTTAATAGTTATCTACTTTCGAAATTGCAGTTAGAAGAGCGATATGGAAAGAAGTCCAGCTTGTTTGCTGAGGTATGTTTATCCGAAACTTATTTTGAGAGCTTTCCAGGGTTGGAACGGCACAAATCTAAGCCTACAGTTTTTGTTCTTAACTAAAGATACCCCATAACTTTATTAAAGAAAGTATTTTCTGAGTTTTAATTGTGCGTTCAAACAAAAATATAAACTTGTATTTGAAATAATCCTATATATGTGAAGGACATCGAAAAAAATAGCATGCATTTGTACGGAAGACCTCCAATACATCATGAATCTTAGTTATTAGGAGTCAGGTGATATTTTAGAAAAACTAATAAAATATTAGATAATGAAAAAAGGCCTTAAATAGTTCTTGTTAAAGTTTACTACAGAAAAAAATTTTCATTAAGGGGGTTCGGGATTCTGTGCAAATGGTCTATCATCATTGCATTGCAAACTTCCGCAGCATATCTTTTACAGTAAACTAACAAAATACACGGCTATACATTTGCTACGTCATTGCAGAAAAAGACACATCAAATTTATTTTTTCAATATTGAATACCAAATCATCAACCGTCAAAACAAAACAAAAAGTGTAAAGAAAAAATCTAAAACGAAAAAAGTTGCTCACGATCGGTAACTTATGTATATTTGCTATAGCCACGTTGCCAACGTCAAATGCACAAAATTCTGAACGCCCTTATAATATTTACGAAAATGTATAGCGCTACAATGAAATTGGAGGCTCATATTGCTTTTGTTTCTGTTTTTGGAAGAGAAAACCGGTTTGTAGCCAAATTTACAAGAGAGAATGAAAAATCGTCCCAAAATAATTTCCTCTTTTTACTAAATATATTCTACATTCAATGCTCTTACTTATGAAATACATTTATTTTTATTTGGTATATGTCCTCACTTAGACTACGTTTACACATGCTCTAACCTACAATAAATTCACAAAAGTTAATCTATGCGTTGACATATATCCCATTCCTAGGAAATAGATTATTAGCTATCAAATGTTTACTTTTCTCTTTCACTTGGAGCTTCCACTTAAAAATTAAAACATAGAGGTGGTTCTTTGTCTATGAAAAAAAAAATAATAATAATAAATCGGCATTCTAAAACTTGTTCATAATTACCGATCTTGACACTTGAGAAAATTGCAAACTATATAATACAAATTTAAATCTCGTTTTCGAGATAAGTTTGCATATCTTCAATCACAAAATTTATGAAATTTTATCTTAAATCTATTTTCGTGTTCGCTGTTGTAAGTCGAAATTGTACCATGAAATATAATTTTAGTTTCATGGCCATGAAAACTATGTTAAGGATGTGTGTTAATCATAAAATCTCATTGAAACTGGCGAAATGAACATTGAATAGATACTCCCCGTAAACACTTTATCTTGTCTCATCGTCTTTTAAAATAACATTTCAAATCAGGAGTAAGGTACAAGTGTTTTCGACGTGTACATTGGACACAAGCATGGCAGCATCAAAATTAAATTTGGAAAAACCTTATACCAAAGATAATTCTAGTGACGGCTGCAATTGATCATGTCGCACAGAGTGATTTCCTTAATTCAATACCGGTCGACCTCTATGTATAAATAAGTCAACATCAGCTCTTTTATTCACCGCATGAGGAAGAAGCAGCCAGCTACGTTACGAACAACGCGCCTTTTTGGGTTAACCACTGTTTAGATCTAGGTGTAGTACCGTATGATCAAGGTTTGGTATCATATCATATGTACGAACTTTTGACCATGTATTGTTATCTTAGTGATCTTATATATAATAATAGCTTTGAATAGATCACCAAGGTTAATATTTGCAAAGACGATTTATGGAAGCCACGAACACAAATATATCACTTGTTGAAATACCCTATACATTTAATAACAAAATTTCTGCGGATTTCCTACAGAGCAATATTAATTTGAAAGCTTCTAAGCAAAGATCACACAGATGGCGCTATGAATAAACCTTTGGAAAATCTATTACTTTTTTTGAAAAAAGATGAAAAAAAACCCAAATACATATCGAGCAGAAAACATGTAGGTGGAAACAAGCAAAAAATAAAGAGAATAAAGCCAACAACAGATAACGGAACGATGAGATAAGAACTGATAGGTACTCGTATGTAATACAGCGTTGCTAAATATGCTGAGTAGAAGATACAGGCGCGGTATATCAATACGCGCGGAACACAAGATACTACTTAGATGTGAAATAGGCTCGTTATATATATTAGTATATCAGCTCTTGAAGTATATACATTTTTAATGCAAATATTTCGGGTGTGTTTAATCGCAATAACTTAGAACCCTTATTTTGCTTTCAAATATGTATTTGTATTAATTTCATTAGTTTTCAGTAAATGTGAAGAAGATACTCAGAATAGTTGTTTGATAAATCAAAATCATAGGGAAAACTTTTCCAACACATGCCACGCAGTTATTGGGCTCGAAATGTTGTACCTACACAGTGAGCCTAAAAGCCTATATACTAGGATGGTTCAAGATCTTATAGTAAAAACCCAAGTTGAATGTTAAGGCCAAGGGACCCTCCAATTCTTTTATATTTTATAAAAGAAGCGAGGAGCCAAAATTTCAAGGTCATAGGTCATTTGGAAGGCAGTGTTCAAAGCTGTTTAAAATCTGAAAACTAGAATTTTTCTAAAATTTCTGGAAAAAATGATTAGACATGTTAGGATACAAGAACCTTAATATATATGCATGTTTTAAAGTACGAACCTTCTTTAAAATAAGTACATTTTATTGTGAATATAAATAATCAATATGAAGTCTTTATAATTTTCCTTTGGAAGTGGGCGGTTTCTGTAGGCTTTCTAAAACGACCTTCTTTGTTGGTACAGTCGGAACTTGTTTTTGGTTAGCCTCTACAATCTGCACCAACAGCTGTTTTCCCTCCTCATCATTTGTTATGAGTTTGTTAAAATCTTGAATTAGTTTAACGCCTCTTTAGCCGATGTCATTGACCACTTTGATTTTATTAATTGTATTTCTTGCCTCCTTAAACTCTGGCTTCTGTTCCCATTCACTAGAGTATTTGTCCAAAAAGCTTTGCTTTATGTTTAGCTTAGTAAACAACAACATTGTTCTACTATTAGCAAAATCTGCCAATTCACATTCATCACTTAGTAAATTGGCATTTCCTCTAATCATCCTCTCCGGTGCAGGGAGAGAGACATCTTATTCACAATGCTTACTTTGTTTTCATCGCTCACTTTTGTGGAAAAAACTGATAATCCGATCAGCTCGTCGCATAGGTACCACAAATGTGACTGCATTTTTTTATGGTTTTAGCTATCTCTTCATCAATTGCTCAGTATTTCTCAGCCTCTTTCCAAAACATTAGGTCATCGAAAGCTGCATTGGTGCTGATTGGAGTCTCTACCCAGTTTTTCACGTGCTCCAAAACGGATAAACCAAATTTTTTTATCCTTATTTGTGAGATAAACTCCTTGATTTTGGAAAAGGCGCACTTTATTTGCATAAATAAGCTTAGCCATCCATCTAGCGTGATGTATTGGCCCAGGTGCTCTGCAGTGTATTTTTTTCTATTGGTTGCCCCAACACCAACAGCGTCAGTTCATTAAGTTCGAGGTAGTCATCTCGAGAATGATCTTTCTTACTTAGATGATGAAGGAATCGATGGCACTACTTCTTAACTCAGCTTTTCCAGGAGAAAAAATTAATGGTGTGTGGTCTGATCGATCAACTTCATTCCATGATTCCGTTACCCTTTTAAATATGGGAATTTCAGGAGAGCTTGAAGGTCACAAACATAATGTAAATACCTTGCTCAAATTTATTTCCATTATGTGGTGGCAACATGGCAACCATAAAAGTTCTTTGTTCGGCTGTTTTTCAATGAAATTGTATACACCATTCTTCATACCGGTGTTGACGCTTGTTGTGTCAAAGCCCATACCAATGACTTTATCATCGAGATGTCATGTCTTAAGAGTTTTAAGTACTGCATCTCCAGTTTTCGTACCTGTTGCACTAGCCAACTTTGGCACCGCCAGCAGTTTCTCATTTCCATCACCATAGGAAACTAGCACTGGTAGTGTGTCTACTTTTTGTGAACCTAAAATGTCAGGCAAGATTTTCCTGTCACAATGAACAGCAATTGGTTCTTTTATGTCTTCTAACTTTGACATCATCTCTGTCGAAAAATTCTGCCTTGCTGCTTCTCGTTTTCTTTTTATCGAACTTCTTGAAAGAGGCAATGCTGCGGGATCATGGCCAAGTGCGGCGGCAATATGAATGATAAGCCTTACAGATTCACGATCGGACACTTTATTTCTGTCTAAAGCCCCTGCCACATTCATGTCAAGAAAGCTCTTCTTAGCCTTTGGTTCAGAAACATCTTCGTTCTTGCCACCTAAAACTTTTTTAAATTTTTTTTTGGAAGAAGGCTGATATAATTCATAATCAGTACCATTTTCTGAATTCCTTTGGCCCTTAAACCATCATTTAAGCCAGCATCGGGTATATTAATGGAAGGAGTAGTGGATTTTGCAGCAGGTCCTTAACACCGACTAAGTAAAAACTGTCTGCCTGACGCGTCTTAAGTACACTCATTTTGATTGACGTATAGTTTTAACCGGCGGCCACCATGGTGTGATGGTTCGCACCCCGGGAAAAGCAACATCAAAATTTTAAGAAATAAGGTTTTTCAATTAGAAGAACATTTTTCTAAGCGGGGTCTCCCCTCGGCAGTGTTTGGCAAGCGCTCCGGGTGAATTTCTGCCATGAAAAGCTCTCAGTGAAAACTCATCTGCCTTGCAGATGCCGTTCGGAGTCGGCATAAAACATGTAGGTCCCGTCCGGCCCATTTGTAGGAAAAATCAAGACGAGCACGACGCAAATTGAAAGAGAAGCTCGGCCTTAGATCTCTTCGAAGGTTATCGCGCTTTACGTTTATTTATTTTATAGTTTAAACCTGAAATAAAAAAGGGGCTGATAACATGTTTAATATCAAATTTATTGAAGGCCACACATTTTTCAACTTCTGAATCCTTAAAAGCAAACAAATAAAAATTTACAGAATTTACGAAAACTAAGCCTTGTTGAGCACTGCTTTCTATATGCTCTATAGAGCTAAAATTTTGCTTAGATTAATCTTAGATGTAACAAAATTGGAGGGTCCCTTGGTTTCTAAAATAAACTTTGGTTTTTTGGACCACCCTACCATATACACACGGAGACGCACATATGCATTATCCTTTATGAGATGATCGACGGACTGGTTTCATCCTGAGCCTTGTGATATATATATATATATACATATCTACATGTCTCGTTTGAGCATTGCGGTTACATTCCACAGCAACCCTGCAAGAATCGCGTTACTCAAGTTATGGGTCAATAAAATTTTTTTTCGAAACTGATGATTTTGATATATGGAAGTCCATATCTATCTCGATTCTGCACAGGTATAAGGCTACACAACCAACCGTTATCCAATCAAAGTTAATATACTCTGTGTGCAAAGCACGCTGAGTATAAATATGGTCCAATTAACATTGCGATGTCCTAGGACTTGATCGTTTTTAACGACGGTAATCACTACACGATGTTTATTGGACTGTGGGTACTCCATGGATTACTTTGATGTAATGCTGAGCTGGAATATATGGTCCAGTCTTAGGACATCGGAATGTTAATTGGACCATATTTTTGTATGAATTGTGGTTAATTTTGGAGCACTCGCTTGGTGCATAGCGAGTACTCCATACATACATGCATGGAGTACTCGCGATTTTTGCAGGGAATAAGCCGATCATTGATCGTTTTTAACGATTGTAATCACTACACAATGTTTATTCATGTGGGTACTCCATGGATTACTCTGATGTAATGCTGAGCTGGAGTATATGTTCCAGTCCTAGGACATCGCAATGTTAATTGGACCATATTTTTTGTATGAATTGTGGCTAATTGTGGAGCACTCGCTTGGTCCATAGCGAGTATTCCATACATACATGCATGGAGTACTAGCGATTATTGCAGGAAAGCCGATCATTGCTCGTTTTTAACGATTGCAATCACTACACGATGTTTATTGGACTGTGGGTACTCCATGGATTACTCTGGTGTAATGCGGAGCTGGAGTATATGGTCCAGTCCTAGGACATCGCAATGTTAATTGGACCATATTTATACTCAGCGTGCTTTGCACACAGAGTATATTAACCTTGATTGGATAACGGTTGGTTGTACAGCTTTATACCTGTACAGAATCGAGATAGATATGGACTTCCATATATCAAAATCATCAGGATCGAAAAAAAAATTTTATTGAGCCATAACTTGTGTAAATTTTGAGGTATCTTGATGAAATTTGGTATATAGGTTCCTGGGCACTCATCACAGACCGCTATTTAAAATGAACGATATCGGACTATAACCACGCCCACTTTTTCGATATCGAAAATTTCGAAAAACCAAAAAATTGCGATAATTCATTACAAAAGACAGATAAAGCGACTAAACTTGGTAGATGAGTTGAACTTATGACGCAGAATAGAAAATTAGTAAAATTTTGGACAATGGGCGTGGCACCGCCCACTTTTAAAAGAAGGTAATTTAAAACTTTTGCAAGCTGTAATTTGGCAGTCGTTGAAGATATCATGATGAAATTTGGCAGGAACGTTACTCCTATTACTATATGTACGCTTAATAAAAATTAGCAAAATCGGAGAAGGACCACGCCCACTTTTAAAAAAATTTTTTTTTTTAAGTAAAATTTTAACAAAAAATTTAATATCTTTACAGTATATAAGTAAATTATGTCAACATTCACCTCCAGTAATGATATAGTGCAACAAAATACAAAAATAAAATTTAAAAATTTTCAATCCTTTTGAAATTTGGTAGGGGCATAGATTTTATGACGTTAACTCTTTTCTGTGAAAATGGGCGAAATCGGTTGATGCCACGCCCAGTTTTTATACACAGTCGTCCGTCTGTCCTTTCGCATGGCCGTTAACACGATAACTTGAGCAAAAATCGACATATCTTTAATGAACTTAGTTCACGTGCTTACTTGAACTCACTTTATCTTGGTATGAAAAATGAACGAAATCCGACTATGACCACCCCCACTTTTTCGATATCCAAAATTACGAAAAATGAAAAAAATGCCATAATTCTATACCAAATACGAAAAAAGGGATGAAACATTGTAAGGTAATTGGATTGTTTTATTGAAGCGAAATATAACTTTAGAAAAAACTTTATAAAATGGTTGTGACACCTACCATATTAAGTAGAAGAAAATGAAAAAGTTCTGCAGGGCGAAATAAAAAACCCTTAAAATCTTGGCAGGTATTACATATATAAATAAATTAGCGGTATCCAACAGATGATGTTCTGGGTCACCCTGGTCCACATTTTGGTCGATATCTGGAAAACGCCTTCACATATACAACTACCACCACTCCCTTTTAAAACTCTCATTAATACCTTTAATTTGATACCCATATCGTACAAACTCATTCTAGAGTCACCCCTGGTCCACCTTTATGGCGATATCTCGAAAAGGCGTCCACCTATAGAAATAAGGCCTTAACTAAGGATTACTCCCTTTTAAAATACTCATTAACACCTTTAATTTGATACCCATATCGTACAAACGCATTCTAGAGTCAACCCTGATCCACCTTTATGGCTATATCCCTAAATGGCGTCCACCTATAGAACTATGGCCCACTCCCTCATAAAACACTCTTTAATGCCTATCATTTGATACACATGTCATACAAACACATTCCAGGGTTTCCCTCGGTTCATTTTCCTACATGGTTATTTTCCCTTATGTTGTCACCATAGCTCTCAACTGAGTATGTAATGTTCGGTTACACCCGAACTTAACCTTCCTTACTTGTTACTTTTCGCCTTGAGAAGTTTTCAATGAGACTCTTCGTATAATCTTCCTCCTTACACTAATCGTTTAAAATTAATAAATCCTCCTACCCTTGCAAGTCGTAGAGAAATGTTAGATGTAATATTAAACTATTAAATTGATCGATTTCAAGCTCATTTCTTTTGAACGAGGTAAACTTGAATGTGCCATGCCGAGTTTCAAGGCATTAAAAACCTATAATTCTTAAACAATGCAGAAACAATTTCCAACTAAACGAACCTTTTCTATGTTTGTGTGAAGATTATAACTCTCACTCGAGAATAATTGATGTTTCGGACTCGCTCTTTGCCACGAAAAAAAACTGTTATATCTTCTCTTAATAATTAAAAAATCATATGTATACTTTTAATCTATTGTATTTATGTATCTATATTTCTCAGGTGATGAGTTTCTCTGTAGCTGAGCAATTTTAGATCTCGACGCTTAAGAAGCCACTGCCTCTCAAAGACTCGGTAACAATAAAATAAGCGCTCTTGCCATTATCTGGTGAATGGCGATTAGGAACTTTCCACACTTACATGGACAGCTCCTCCCAATTGGCGCCAGTAAACCCAGAGTAAGTAAGTAAGTAAGTATAAAGCCTATAAACCTTGATACTTAACGTAAATTCTTTTTCAATAGCAACATTCAACATATATATATGATTTTCGGTAGCACTCAAATTGGGAAATTTGACCTGACTTCAATGGAAATCAAATATTGAATTGATTCTCGCCTCGTACTAAAGTTGAAAATACAAGTATAAGATGAGTTGAAGAAAAACTTAGGCCTTATATTTAAATCGGAATAAGATTTGTCTTTTTCTCGAACCTTTGTAAATTTGTTTTTATTCTTTATAGTGTAAAGCCAGACCAAGTGATCCCGGAAATTTCAACAAAATCACGGATTTTTGAAAAAGATTATTTATTGTAGAGTAAGAGCATGGTTATGTTGCTGTAAAAATATGTCGTCTATTTTATTAACAATTTTTTGGGAAAATTTATTTCTCATAAACCACAAAGTAATGATCTGAAATTTTGTACACACATAAAGTAATGTGTTCACTATCTTTTACATAAAAAATAAGGGTAAAAGTGTTGTAAAAGAAGTTCAAAATTCTATTTAGAGATTATTAAAGGTAAACATTTTTCCCTTTATTCTGTACAAGATTTGTCTTTTTTAGCGTGAATAACGCATAAAGAAATGTAATTGATTAAAAAAAATTTTTTTTGCAAATTAAATCTTTTATAATTCTTCTACCCTTATTTTTTACGTAAACGATAGTGAACATATTACTTTATGTGTGTGCAAAATTTCAGATCATTATCTTTTGCGGTTTAAGAGGCATTAATTTTGCAAAAAGAGAGTGAGCCAAATCTTAATAATTAATAAAATGGACAAATTAAGGAACTTTAACGACTTTAACTTTGTGAAAACCTTAAAGCCGACGACAGAGTGCTCTCTATACGCCTGTTTTCATATGTTTTACAAGCTTCCAACGTTTCTTGCACTCTGCCATCTTTTAAAATTTTCCAAAAGAAGTAGTTTTCATAGTAATATAGCAATGCTCCCCGCGTCCACTCTGTCTTCAACCTAAGAGTAAACTCTCCCAAAATTAGAAAACGTTTATTTCAATTAACGCATTCGGCCATTTTTAAAGTGAACTAGTTTCGTCCGGGGTCAAAAAATCAATCAATTTTTTAGATAAACGGTATCAAAACTAAAGCCTTTGTGGTGATTTTTAGACATGGAACATACCCTTGATTCTTTATTTGGGATGGGCCAAAACTCTTTCCCATAAATTATACTCTTCTGTACAACACGAGGTGTGTAGCTCCAATACAACTGTCACTAACCAGGCATAGCTCTTAAGCGATATATTGTTGTTATTGTTGTTTCAACTCTCTGTGGAAAATTTACAATCTACGCACTGATGTTCCGGTTTTCCTGAAATCGGAGAAAATTATTAAAATAGGCTTAACCATGCGAATGGGGTAAGCCTTAGGTGATTGACCCGGTTTATTCGAACCGGGTTTTTGTTAATTTTTTCGCCGGTTTTTAGACTTCGGTTAACCGGTTTTTCACAAGGGCTTTAAAGGCTTTCGAAAGTTTATCGAAATAAGGCAACATGTTAACTTATTCATAGTCATCTTGTTTTTATTGAAACGGCAACCACAATATACATGTGAGCTTATGTATTTGTATAGCCGCGAAAGCAAAAATTAGTTAAAATTGGATACAATGCTTACAAAGTCGAATAATGGAACGCCGAGGTAAAGTTCTCCAAACATTGATTTTGTAAATTTTCGTGTTCATGACTCCTTTTTAAACTACGCTTTCCAAAATGGAAGAAAAAATACGCTGTAGCATTGTATGATCGGTTGTTTCAGAAGAATCAAGTTCACACATCTGATTCTAGTTCCAAACATGATTTTTTTCGGAATTTCTTAGACCCTATGAATGTTTCAATGATTCAACTGAAATTTAAATTTGATTTGTGCTCTAAAGATTTTATTTGAAAAAGGCGTCCGGACGATCTGGTCATCCTAGTGATATGAAATAACACTTATATTCTTCTGTTTAACACTGTGCTAACTTTGGATTTGTTTATGTAAACGATTTAGCTATTGGTATGTTAGTCTTTTATTTTTAGCTGATCGTATGTTTAGTTATAAACAGAAAGTACTAAAAAAACGGTTTATCCGGATTTGTTTAAGTATGCCTACATTTTTCGAAAAATTCAAAAACCGGTTTTTGAAAAAAGTCTTACAATGAAACACCCTAGGTAAACCTAAACGATGTTGAATATCTTTGGTATTACGTATTAATATAAAAAATAAAAGTAAATACAGGGCACAATATACTTCCGAGGAGATTTACGTCGAGCTTCTCTTCCAATTTGCGTCGTGATCCTTTTAATTTTCCCCTTCAAATTGTTTATATTTTTTGACGACTCCGAGAGGCATCTGCAAGGCAGATGAATTTTCAATAAGAAGCTTTTCATGGCAGAAATAAACTCGGAGTGTTTGCGAGGGGCGACCCCGATTTTTTCTAATTTAAACAACTTTTTTCTAAGCTCGGTGTGGTAGGCGGAACACGCTACCACATAATAGAGTTCTATGAGTGCACACTTCCTTCTGCAAGGCTTCCTATAATAGCAATTCCCACGAATATCAGTGATATAGATTCAACGGTTACTGACATATGCATGGGTGGTGTCACGCCTCTCTTACTAACATACCCTTATTTTCGTTAAAACTGTGACATTAATAATGTTAACAGCTATGCCAAGTTTCAGCAATATTTATTAATTGGTACAGGAGATATGCAATATGGGAATCAAGTTTGTATGGGAAGTGCCACCTTCTTCCATTCCTCCACTGATATAATATCGATATTGTGCATCCGCCTTCCAAGTGACATTACTCTGGCATAAGTAGCATCAAAGTAATTTGATTTTTCATATTTTGGTCTATATAGATGCCAAGCCCCCTATAAACCGATCACCGCTATGCACTGTAGAACTCTATTTCCTACAAATTGGTGCATATTTCCCCCAAATCGGTTAAACAGTGCGTCCAAAACAGGAGTTGGAAAGTTTATGTGTGGCGTACCTATATATAGATAGATATGTAAATTAGGGCCAGCATAGTTTAAATAGCGAGTGGTTTATCTTCATTGCCTCATTTAACTCATACCAAAATTTAAACATTCATATGTCGTGATGTAGAAGAAACTTAAATGTACACATATATTAGACGGCACAAAGTAAAACAAATTCAAACAAAGAATATATATTTGATTTTTATTACAATAAGTAGCCGTTGTTGGAAATTAATCGATTAAAACTTATTGCTATTTTTGTGTTCATTATAAAGGTACCAAATTAGCGTTGTAGTCAACTAAACTGGGTTCACAACAGCTTTACCAAATAATTTACAATCGCTAAAGTCGAGCTTACTGAGCAAGTTTATAGTAAATGTATGTTGATAACTTGATAGGATTTAAAACTTATAGTAACATGTATCTAAATGTATGTACGTTTGAATGATAGCTAAATTAAATTTTCTAACATATTGTAAGTACAGCTATTGTTGTTATTGTTAAAATAAAGTAAAATACTATTTCGGCCTATTTGTTATTTCATGTACTATTGTGCATGAATGAATTATGAAAAAAACAACTATTTAATATATAATAAACTTAAACAACTTATGGTATTCATTTATATTTTAAATAAGAATGAAAGAATTAAGTGAATAAAATAATACATATATATGAATATGTCTATTAATAAGTATTTTAGATGTTTGGTATTAACACAAAAGTATCATGGAATATTGCTATTACTTGTGTTTATGCAAGGTTAAACTATTCTAAAACTATAAAATATATATATATATATATATCTATAAATATGTATGCAAAATGAAAACAAAGAAGTGAATGTGTTCGAGCTGCAAAATAATAACAGCAGTATTGCTAAGGTGCTACTTAATTGATGGAATCTTGCTGATTCTCAAACTGATAATGCTCTGCAAAAGCGCGGTGAAAATATTTATGTTGTGTTTGATTTACTAGTGATGATCAATAGATTACAAACGTTTCATTTAACCAACACGCAACGTTGCCACACACAGCTACTTTGACGAAGAACGTGATGTTCTGCCATAAAAAGTGACACTGCTGCAACAACTGCAGCTCGAACACACTCTGCATTAATAATTCGTGTTTTGGGTGATATTTTTAAATCGGTTCAGGCCAAATAATTTATGAAACTTAAGACGAATTTTTGATTTTGTTGCTTCGAACTCGTCATGTCTATGTATGTAAGCGACCAATTTAATGGGAATATGGATGTGCCATATTTTCGAACTTTGAAATGATGAAAAGGCATATACATTGGGTTGGGTCGATTTGTAGGGACAAAAGTTAACCGATATCGCGCAATCGACTTTTCGATAGGATTTGGGCTCAGGAAATAAAGTTCCACTACGCAAAAGTCCATCAAAATTCTTCTAAATCTAAATAAAAGAACATTTTTTTTTTTTTCAAAAAAATACGGAAAAAATGATTTGGAGCCTTGAAAATAACAAACAAAAAAAAAACAAAAAAAAAGAATGCATAAAAAATCGAAAAAATCTATGAAATTTCGCAGGCTCGAAAATTATTTTTTTGGGTATGCGTAGTGGAACTTTTTTCCTGAGCCCAAATCCTATCGAAAAATCGATGGCGCGACATCGGTTAATAAATCGACCCAGTCTAATATATGTATATACTATGCAGATGAAAACTGTAATTTATTTTTGCGTCAAAACATTGTGGGGCTATGAACCTATGAAAATTATTTTGTAAGCTACGATAAACTGATTTGTTAAAACCATTTGGATTAGTTGAAAAACTTGCATACAAACAAAGTCCCAGTTTCTATAAATTGAAATGGATGAATTTTAATTAATTAGTTTCTTACTTGAATATATTTTGTACCAAAAAGGAAGAAATCCATAATACTTATGCATATTAAAGTGGTTTCAGTTTAGATAGGGAGACCGATTAAGACTTCAATACGTTACATAGTTAGGTAGGAAAATTTATTGGATTATGAATTTAAGTATATGTCTATGTATGTATGGATGTGTGCATGCATGTATGTAAGTTTAGCCGTTGCCGGACTGTGCAAAATTTCGCTCGAATCTGATAACTGTAAGAGCTGCCACGTTGCATTTAGAAATTTTAAAAATTATATGCAATAAGAGTCTCGCAGTTTATATAAAATAATTGGTACACGTTAATTAAATATTTATTTGTTACGTGAAAACTCACAGAAATAGATATTTGAGGTAAAATAGCAAGTTGGTTGCAATATGAATAGTATCCGAAAATATCGTCGACGTCGCAATAAAAGCTGCCAACCTAATCCAACGAAATGTAAAGTAGAGCGAACGAGCTCAATTGAATTAAAACATCACTCATTATTGAAAATGTAAAGTCCAATCATATTAGGAATACACCTCGGAATTTGAGATAAGAAGCTGGAAACTTGCATGCGTCTTTATCTTGGCATTGTAAAGGTGGCATCAAAAATCACAATAAACTGCATGTGAGTGTCTAAGATTTTCGAGGTCAAAGGTCGTATAATTTAGTCTTCCCAAATATATCCCTATATATGGCTTACTCGCGTTTTGCACTCAGTACGAATATGAACATCAAGTGCAGCCAAATTATTGAGATTAACAATTTCTGAGTTACAGCGCGTAAAGTATAAAAAGTAGCTCAAGTTTTGACGGGTCCCAAATAAGTGATAAATCAAACGAATCAGCTAATATATTGTATTTGCACTAACATTGGGGTCGCCAAAAAGAGAGATTGAAATTTTTGAAAAATGGGCATGTCACCGCCCTTTACAGGCTCTGCAGTGCACCACAATCCGGAAACTGTAGGCTCAGACAATAAAAAATACATCAAAGCAACACTTGATGGATATTATCTGCATGCAATAACAAAGATACCTGCCAAAAATGGACAAAATCTTAATGAACCGATTTAACTTTTTATACAAATTGCAGTCAACCGAAATTTTATTTTTCATTGTACGAACTATGATTTATCTTAATATATAAAAAACACGTGTCACAGGTTTGAGGCCAATGGACTCCTAAACTACTGAACCGATTTTGAATTTGTTTTGCACCCCGTGTGTAGTTTGATCTAACTTGAAATATAGGTTATATCTCAGTCGCAATATTATTTTATTACAATTTTTTTTATTTGTTTATACGTAATATTAAAATGTTACGTATACGCAGTGGTACTCATATTTTCAGGTGGTCGGGATATACTTCCGTGTAATTGCTTGGTGTTTAATTAAACAACCTGCTTATCAATAAAAAATATTATGCGAATGATATCAAGTATAGCACATCACCAGGCCCGCCGAGGGGGGGGGGGGGGGGGGGGGGGGTTCTGAGGGGCCCGCGATTTAGATGACATTTTTTTTAATACAGGAGAGTCTTTAGTTGTTCCATGTGCAATTTTTAAGCCGAATTTCAAAAGCAACGAAAATCTGCATTTCGTTTTAATATTATAGTGAAGTGTGAAAAATAAAAATCTATATATATAAAAAGAAAGGCTAAAATGTGTGTTAGTTGGTCGCCGGTGTTTGAAGAGATGCGTCGGTCGATTGTGTTCAAACTTTCACACAAGTTGCGTAAACCTCACACGGTGGTTACTACAGGTACAGGTATAGGCCAAAACGTGGGGCAGTGAATGCCTAGACAGTGTTTATACAATATGGATATCAAATTAAAGCTGTTGATGAGTGCTTTGGTACAGAGTAATATATTATCCAGAGACGGACTGGGACTGGGATTAGGACTAGGACTGGGACTGAGACTCGGAGTGGGACTGGAACTGAGATTCGGAGTGGGACTGGGACTGGAATAAAATACATACCACCCTCTGGGACAGGCAATAAGGTATGCAGAAGAATCAGAAGGAAATAAGAGAAGAGAAAAGAGAGAAGGAGATTGAGAAAGAGATAGAATGGGACGAATATGGAGATAGATGAAGCGAGAAAGACGGAGGGAGGAGTGAATAAAAGGATTAGGAAAAAGTGAAGAGGGGGAGGGCAGAGTCAGACGGAAAAAGCTTATTAAAATGTATAGAGATAGGCCAAATTTAGGGCAGGACAACGTCTGCCGGGTCTTCTAGTTATAATATAAAAATTATAAGTGACCATTTTATGTTACAAAAAGGTGATCGTGAATACAAACCGATTTGTTTGCATTGGTATTATTTTTTGAAAAGTATCTCCAAAAAGAGCTTTTTTCAATGAGCAAATTATTACCTTTGTTACAGCTTCCAAATTGTGGTAAAGAACTGGGTTCACAAAGGGGCTTAGACACGTCCTTTTTATGAAATATATAACCTCTCTTGTTGGCGACCGCATTGTGAGGCCAAACACCAAATTTTAACAAATTCACTGTAAGTAGCGTAGTTGAGAAATGGTCAAGCGTACAAAGAAGTGCTTCATCTGAAGAGTTCGATGATCTTCAACTTCTAACTGAGCGCTAGACGCGAGTAAGCCATTAGAAACGAGGAATTTGCAAAAAAGAAATTTTTCTACCTATGACCTCGAATATCTCAAGACGCTTAATTTTTACCTGTAATGTCACCTTTTCAGTGCCAATATAAAGGCATGTGGATGTTTCCAACGTCTGATCTCAAATTTAAAAATTGTTCCCTTTTTTCACCTGAAATTACTGGATTATGAATAAAAATTCATGGCATTAGCAGCTTTTTATAATATTGTTGAAGTTAGCAGGTTTTATTTTCAAGTCGTGGTCTGATTGAAAAGTGGAATTAGCAGTTTTTATCGCGACATCCACAATATGAAAATATACTGAGAGGAGTTCTAATAAAACTGTGAGCAAATTTCGTCGAATTTCTTAATATAAAATTTTAATCCTCTGGCTACCTCTAAAATCTCATTTTTTTGTGACCCAAAAAAAGGTCAAAATGACATTTTCGTTAGACTTAGCTAGCTGCTTAAGGGTTCTAATGCTCCACTATACTTTTTCTTGTGACATTTCGCTAGAGGTTTTTTTTATATAGATATATAGATAGCAATCGAAGCTCAGATAGCTTTCTAGAAGCCGAGATATACTTCAAGATGGTAACTTCAGTTATCAAAAAGTACTTATTCATGTTACCAAATTTACCAAACAGCAAAAACGTGTAACAGCAAACTACTGACTTAAGTTTCCCCAATGCAGTTATTTGTAGAAAATTTTACGTCAAGCCACACCAATGCAATAATAACCTTTTCAGTTAGGAAAACTCAGCCCTAAGAATCTGGAAACAAGTAACTAAAGCTTTGGATTTCTTTACTACTTCATAAAAATATACGTATATGTTTATTTAATCGCGTAATTACTAACTACTACCTCTACTTTAAAAAATTATGTATTAGTTCAAAAGAAATTTAATTTTTTTTGCACTCAACTTAACCCAAAAACCAACTAAAGAACGCCAACACAGAAAATTAATTTCGCCTACCCAGGACTCAAATGCACACAAGCTAACAAACCCAACATCATTAACCGTACAGAGTAAGCGAACACGATTTGTGTAGCCGATAGTGGCGTTTAAGGCAAGTAGAAAGTTGGTAGAGAAAAGCAACAAATAGTAACTCTAATTTAAGGAAACTAAAAGCTTTGAACCTTCCAGTCAACTACAGTAAGCGCACAAATATCTAGTAAGGCTTTCGAATCGGATGAAGGAAAAGTTAACATAATTCAAATTTTTTGTCGCTACTGCCATACTATTAATCGCCACATTTACAACACCACAAACATTTGTGACTCATCCAACCCACTCTTATCAGACGGTGGTTTCTTTTCCTGTGGGCGGTGATGAGGCGCACGATAACATCACACCTGCAAATTTTGGTCTTGACAATGGTGATGATGTTATATCTAATTGTGGCTGTGATTGTGAACGTAACTTTAGTGGATGCGGACTGGTGGGAAGCGGTGGTGGGGCTGTGCGCAATTTCAAACGTGTTGGTTTAAGCGGTCGCTTAGGAGGTAATGGTGGTGGTGGCGGTGATGATGTTGATAACCGACAATTTACTGAGGTATCACTACTGCGGCGCGAATCAAAGAATGAGGTATTACTATAGATAGCCTCCTCTTCGATAGTCGAATAGATTTCCTCTGCTGTCTCATAATAAGAAGCTGCATTCAAAATGCGGTGCAAAGACGTTGTCGACTCCGATTCTATCGATGCTAGAGTAGAGGTGGAAAGATCTAAGGAGTTTACTGTGTTTTGATAATCACCAGTACTGATGTGTACGGGGCCACCAGATGTGGAAATGGGCAAAGTTGAATTGTGAGCAACTATTTCGGATATTGTGGGAAATTGCATTGACGTATACGACGGCGTGGGGGAGGTAGTTGCAGTATAAGCAACTGGTGATTCAATTTTGTATACAGATTTTATGGCGTTACTATTTGTTTTCGTTGCGTATGACTTGTAGTTGCTGTGGTGCGAGGAATGGGATGGAGAGACGGAGGTGGATGTTGATGATGAAGTAATTAACGCCAAGGGGCCACCAAAACTGGCATCTATTGGTTTTAGACTAATTTTATTGTTGGTGCTATATATGATGTCAGTGGCTTTTGCCGTTAATGAGGTGTTAACACTGTTACTACTACTGCCAATAGAGTTGTGAGTGGGAACTGTGACCTGTTCTTGTGTTGATTGGGTTTTCGATTCACTCACCAGTGTTTTACGCTGATGCAAATGAAGTTGCGGCGCCTGTTGATGAACCTGTGACGGGTTTACATATAAACTGGTAGTTCCCGTGCCTGTCGTCAAAGTATCACCACTGGTGAGGAAAATGGGTGTGGTAACTAATGATGATGACGACGACACAGATGTTTGTGAATTAGGTGGAGTAAATTGTGGATGTGGCAGAAGAACAAGGCCACCTACAGTAAAAAGCGATTGATTCTGTTTGGATTGAGAAAGGCTACTTTTAACAGTAGAGATCAAGTGACCAGTTAGAACGTGAGTAGTACTTGGCTGTTGGGGTTGTGGAAGGTTGGTATAGTGTACGGGAAATATTTGCGCTGTTGGAAATATTTGTGTTGGCGAAAGTGGGTTATTATTTGATGCAAAGCCTGTATGTACTGCTGCTGTTGATGATAAGAAATCCACCATTGGCTGCATGTTTAAATTAGGAGAGATAATAGAAGAAATAGGAGAAGATATGTTATTAGTTGAAGATTCACTATCACAATGAGAACTACTAGCAAAAACGCGAATTTGATCCGCAGAGGATAGCAGGTGGTCGGGTGGTGGGGGGAGTGGTAATGATTCAAAATTGTCATCTGAACTATCTATAAATGGATTTACCGAGTGTTTGATGCGCTCGTAACTTGGAATTGGTGGCGCATCCTCGTGTGGTGCACCCAGCTCTGGAATTTGCGACATTCTACTCACACTACATAGCTGATTGCGAATTTCATTCTCATGTAGCAATATTGTGCGATGTTCCTCCTCGCTAACCAATATATTATCTGGCGAGTTTTCATGTATAAACTCCGAAGGGCGACGCTGTGAAGGCGGTATTTTATCTTCTGTTGCTAGCGGGAGCGATGGGAGCACTTCCATGTAGTATGACTCTTCGTTTTGTGTATCATGTTTGGAGGTTGGAGTTGATGTTGGCATAGTGGCATAATTTATTGGCGGTGGTGGCGGACTTTCACGTGGACGCAGCGGACTACGTGGTGTTTTTACACGCACCGGCAGCTTTGCGCTACTGCTACTTGGCGTAGCAAATGTCGTGCTTGGCACGCTCGGTGGTGGTGATAGTGGCGGTGGGGAGCGTACTTCATGAATTCTGTTTGTTGTAGGATCGTGCTCGAAAACTGTAAAATCACCGTAACCAACATCGGATTTTTGAAAAGCATCCAAGGCCTCATTATGCACCAATTCAGCATTTTTAGTTTTCGGTTTAGGCATTATAGGAGGTGGAATCCGTTTCGGTTTAGCCCCTTTTGAGCTTGATACTAAATCTTCAATGGATTTTGAGTACGCACTTACCACAGTACTAGGTGTACTGCGAACGCTTGATGCCGAACGTTCAGTGCCCAACAAGTTCTCAGTTGATTTTGAGCCAAAGAAAAAATGTTCCCGTGCTGATTTTAGCGCTGATGGCGATTTTGATATAGCTTTTGCCAATTCAGTATATTCATCACTTTTTGTTTTGTCTTGGAATGCCTCACGGAATGGATTATCTCTCTCAATTTCTTCAGATACCAGCACTTTTTCCGGCTGCGGTGGAGGACTGCGGTAGCCGACACTACTTTGATCCCTGCTAGACAAAGGTGAAGAAGCGCGCACATGTTGAACTGTAGGGGATTCAATTTCCTTAATTCGTGCTACTGTAGGCACAATTGGCGGTAATTTTTCGGGACGTTTGAAACGTTCAAAGGTTGAATTATTTGATGATGAGGGACTTGAAGATCGTAAAATGCCTTTTCGAGGTAAGCGATAACATGCGCTGCTATATTCCTGCTCAGAATCGTAATAACGTGAGTAGCCATCGGGTGTTTGTGAACGTTCGTAATCCGACTTGGAGCGTTCATCTCCGCTTAGATCGAAACTAACAGATTTTCGGTGCCCCCCATAAGCAGCACTGGAAAGATCTGGCGTGCTACGACCAGATATATTACCCAGGCGATCAGTACTAGGCTTATATGGACGGTAATCATTTTCAGAGTCGCTTGTGTAGCGAGGTGATGGACGTGGTCGCTCGAAATAATCTGAATCTGTATCAACTAGATCCTGTGTTGCATCTGCAGTTTCATCTCTATAATCAGAGTCTTCTTGCTCATCTGTGTGCACTCCTGTATCTTCTTCCGCACCATCGTCAATGATATAAATGGGATCAGGTTTTTTAACTTTATGTGATGATGTGTTATCCGCATCTTTCTGATGAAGACATTCATTTTTTATAAATTCTTCGCAATCTTTACTAGACTTCGCGCTGATGATTTCAATCGCTCCTGAATTCTGTATAGGTGCCGTCGCGAATCGCCGCTGTTGGATTTTAGTGTGAACAAACAGAGTTTGTTCAGCATAGAGAATATGTTTTTATTATTTACGTTCAAAATTATTCAAAATTATTAATTTAAGCGATAAAACATTCATTGAAGCGTTTTTAAAAAGGTTATATGAATAATGTGCAGTTTTTGTGCTGGTGGAATTGAAATAAACGATTGTAGACTGAGTTTTAGTTGGGTGCTTAGAAATATTATTTAAGTTTAAGTTTTCTATGTTATGTGAAATTAAATGAGTGATATGCTTTAAATGTTTTTGAGACAGTGAAGAATATTTAAGTGAGTTTCTAAATAAAAATTATTGACAAATACATTTTTTTGCATTAGCGGTTATGAAATTGGATGAAGTCAGCAAAAAACCAACGATGTATTTGACATAAATTTTGTGCTGATGGAGAACACCAGCACCAAGTAACCGCATGAGCAACCATAGGCACAAGTATAAATTCGAACACTGTGATTATAGCAGTTGAACATGGCGCGAACTCAGCTTGTTTAGCTGTCAGGACCATGAGAAAATAACTTGAGAACTGACAGTTTTGGCGCGGGGCATAATAAGAGCAATCTTATTCTCTCGTTAAAAGAAAACGCTGTACAAATTTAAGTCATCATGGAATTATCTTCGCGAAAATGTCTCCGCACATCTCTGTCTATGTCTGCTCTAAAAAGAGGAAAGCGTGTTCAGCTTTTGAACTTTTTAACCAATTTCATTTTTATGGCAACTTGTGTTTTGTGCATAAAAAATTTTCATTTATGTACGGTATTACACATTGTACATATAAATATTGTCCTCAATCGACTCAGGTGTACGTATATAGAAAAAAAAGCATAAAAATTCCATTATAAGAATGTAAATTACAAAATAAGGCGACAATTTTGATGAAAAATTAAGGACAAAAAGAACTTGCACACACAAATTATTTTAGCACAGAAACAGTTCACACATAAGCCAAAGTAAACCAAAATTATAATTCAACAAAAAGTTTAAAAAAGCCAGAACAAAACTTTCCGACATCTCAGTCAAAGTCAGCAGATCCCAAAAACGCGCCTTGTACTAGAAATAAAACCAGTAATTTTTATTTTTCTTTGCATGACTTTTGCAATAATAATTTTTGCATTCGAGAAGACATTGAATTTTTATTAATATTGTTATGGTTTGTTTTCTGAAGCACATACAAAATTCACTGATTTTTATAAAGTGGTAATCAATATACATACTTAGTAGTTGAGTAATCGACTTATACATAAATTTAACATTGTTTGTAGTTAAATATATGTAAATGCATACATACATAGTTCTGATTTATTTAGGTTTTTTTGTTGTAAAGAGGAAAATTCGCCTCCAATAAATACGCATACATAAAACCTTTAAAGTTACTTTTTGTAATATGTCTACTTTTTTTTCAAGTTCTGGGGTTTCACTATTCAATGTATATACATATATTGGATTGTTGATACATGTTTTTATATAGTCAATGTATCCTATTTCTTTATGTATTTGCTAGTTTGTATTATTACTTCATTAGGTACACAAATTCTCAGGAATTTATAAATTCAATAATATTATATGATTATTGCATTAAAGGAGGGATTTCACCGAGTTGTTTAGTAAAATGTAATATATCAGAAATGAAACTAATTTCAATTAATTTATTTCAGATCTCTAACGCCTGCTGCTTTTGGATGCATGCCTTTTTTTGAGTACTGACTTCATTTATTGTTTGTTAGCTGTATTTATTTTGTTTGATGTACCTTTTTTGCTTGGTATGTTTGTTTGTTGTCTTTTCGGTATCCGGAATGTATTCCTGTTGTTATTATTTTGAGTGTTTTCTTTGTTCTAATGGTTGGTTTGTCATATTTTGTGGATTTTGCCAGTTCTGTTTATCTTTTTCGTATTTTTATGTGTGTCTATTCTAATATGTGGTTTTTTATGTCTATTTTTTTGCTCTGTCTTCGATTTTATTTGTAACGTCATTTATGGTTTGTTTATTTATTATTCGTTGGTTTGTTTATGGTAATTAACGGCATCGAAGAATTGATGATTCAAATGTGTACCTGTACTGTTATTGTTAGGGGGATAGTATGCGTAGGAAAGATTATGCATCCCAAACTGTTCTATATTTGACCTTTCATCACAAAATGGCAACTCGCTATTAAACAGTCCAGATTCGCTGATAAGGATAAGCAGTCAACCCTGTATATTAGTGTTGTACTTTGGCAATGGTGTTTGAGTTGGTAACTAATTATTTTCTCTTTCAGAAGCAAAATAAATGCATAAATTTTTAATATAATAACATTTCTTCATATATTTTGTATTAATAGATTTAACAGGTAACGAATTCGAGATACTCATAGCAGCTTAACAAATGGCCGACAAGAATACTTATTCTTTTTACTAAACCATTATAATATAGCTATAGTCTACCGAACTGTGCATTTTATGTAAAACTTATCACCGTGACCTTAAAATTTTTTTTGTTTTTTTGGGGTTGAAGTCAAAAACACCCCCTATGATGTACCATTCGACAGTCAAAGTAGAAAAATATGATATAAATACATACATTAAAGTTTGTATGTAATAGATACAAGTAGCAAAATTTCCCTAATGAATGTAAATATATTTTTTTAAGTATTCTGTCACATTGTCACAAATGCATTTACATAAACATTGTATTTAATTATTTAAACTATTTCCTACACTTTCAAGATAGGAAAAAACAACCGTTTATACTATAAGGAAACTTCAACCTTTTAGCGTTAGCCATATAGAAATTCCATGATATAACACTATAGATATAATCTAACATTTTGAAATGACACAAAAAACATGGAATACGTAAACTTATCTTTTGATGTTGCATTACGAATATTAGTTTTTTTTTGTATATTTCTTTTTTAGGTTTACACTGTTACTACTCGCATCTCTTACTTAATTTTGTGCTCGCGATGAAATTAGATGGTAAAACTTGTAACAATTCTAGGCAAAGTCGGAGTTTCTTTAAAAAATAATCCAGTATAAAAATGTTATTAACATTCCAATTACAGAACTGTTATTATCAGTCATGGACGTTGCAACTAAGCTGTACGAAATACTGCTCCAACAATCTACCATCAAAATGAAGTTTAGTCTTTTAGAGTTATTTGGTCATTTTAATATTCCTACAGTGTAAATATTATGTTACAACAAATGTTTCATTCATCCGAAAGGTGATGCTCCGGCTAAGAAAGTATTTTTTATCGGAACCCGCCTATAGAAGCAGAGGAACAGAGCGGCACCCACTCCGCTGGGAGGAACAGATGGAAAATGACTTAAATTCCCTTGATGTGACCAATTGGCGCCAGTTAACCAAAAAAAGAAGCGACGGGCGCGCCTAGTTGGACAGCTAAAACATTTTAAATGATTAGCGCCAATTACGAAAGTAAGGACATCAAAACCGAGTTTCTTTAGATATGAACGCCAGGTCTATTTTAACTGATATGATCAATATCTACAGATACTACGAAATTTATTTATTATAATACATTATTATAGATATTATTAACGAACGCCTTGTTAAAAAACAATAAAATCAGTTTGAGTGTTAGTTTTCGTCATCCAGAAACCGAAACTTAAGTTTTTGTTAGCCACAAAATTGCTATTTTTCGCCAGCCATAGACCGAAATAGCTTACTTTTGCCAGAAACAAAGTGAAATTGTTGGTTTTTCTCAGAAACAAAAATTCCAGTGCTAGTTATCTTATGGCGCGTGGGTATTGTTTGGTATGTTGTGTTATAAAGATGTGATAGATCAGTGGGTGGAGCAACGACTCTGATCCAGAGCACTTCGGCTCGAAACCTACGGACCGCTAAAATTTTTTTTTTCTTTTTTCAATAAAAGCGGGACTCCTCTGAAACCAAGCACACATTTTCAAAAAAACCAGTATAGTCTTAATAACTAAATTTCGCTTGGTCTCATACATATATGTCGTACAAGTACGTTGCCGGTTTAGGTTCAAACTTTTGACCGTGTTTATTTGCCTCAAACACATTTGATAACTCGGACACCCTTTTTTCTATAAAAAATACTGTTCTTACTTCACTTAATAATTAATGTGGTATTTGTATTTGTAGTATTTCTTCTCTATTTATTAAAGTATCATACTAAGCTGATGATATCTCTTCTATAGCTGAGCAGTTTTAGATTCCGATGCTTGACAAACCACTACCCATCAACGACTTGGCAAAAAAAATTATAAATATAATATATATAACAATTTCAAATGATAACAATTTCGAAAAAACACACATCGAACAGGATTAGCCCAGTTTCATTGGGCCACTTGAAGACATTGAGCTGTCACAACGTCCATTAAAAAAAATTAAATTAGACTAAAACCCGGCAAGCCAAGCATTTATTTGAAAGTGTGTTTTTTTTTCTTTTTATTTATTCCCTTTCTTTACAAAGCTTCATTCGAGATACGTTCTGCATGCATCAATTGCGACTTGCAAAGATTTTTTGGACATTTCTTTAAGGGCTTAAGAAATACTTTCAGGCTTAAATTTAAGGTTGCAGCACGCTTCTCGGAAGAAAATTTGAGAAGGCAGTGAAAAATAAAAAAGGAAAATACACATTTTCAAATTAAGAATTTTCAAGTCTGGCTTACAGAAGGAAAATAAAAAATCTTCAGCTTTTTCCTTTGTTCCGGATACCGCGCTTAAGCAAAGACGAAGTGGCCTATTCCCTTTTCTTAAATAGTACAATATCTTGATAAAATTGGTTGCCTTTATAAACGAAATATAAATCATTTAAAAATGTTAAATTTAGCAATAGTGTAATTTAATTAATGTTTTATGAAGAGCATCAAAGAACTGATACAGGTGGGGGTGTGACAAAAATATTCTCTACAATATATATAACACTTTATAAGTTGATTTCCTCTTTGAATTCTCTGTTTCAGATGTAAAAACAATGTCCGACTAACATAATAATTATAAACCATTTTCCTATTACTTAAATATGTACATACAAACATGTTATGTGGTCCTTCTTGTAAAAGAAATATCCACAACTCATTTGGTGGTATTCTAATGCTTATGCTTATGAATATTATTAAGTTATATAATACTTTATACTAATTTTAGATGTGTTCTATTTATGAATGTACCAAATTTAATAAGAACAAATGACAAATATGTTTTTTATAATATTTTCTTTATTTTTTAATATACATTTTTAAATTTATGTTTGTAAACAAATTCTTCAAAAATGTCTACTCTTCTACGCGCCTGATTTTATTAATGTACAGTTTCGGTGCCATGCAATATTGTCAATGGAACTAAAGTCAAATGTCATTAATTATCTTTCAAAAGAGAAATAAAGATCAATGCCATTAATTCTTTTTAGAAATACGATTTAATGTCATAATACTTTCTCACGCCATTGACACAAATTCTCTTTACAAAAGCGAATTAATGTCAGAACTGTTTTTATGCGCCCCACGTTAATTTAAAATAAAAAGTAGCAAAAACTTGAATTCCATTTTTAAATCGCGAGTGTTGTATGTAATTCGAAATTTTTATTAGACATTTTTTTTATAAAAGAAATTAATATCGTTAGCTTAATGTGAAAATGTGCTAAGTCACGTTTTTCGAAAAATTGTATTTTAATGCAGTTTTAAAACTGAATTCAAAATACGTCGATCACAGAAAAAATATTTTTATTTTTCATTTTTACGTGTGTGTAAATGTGCTAAGTCGTCAACTGTTAAAAAGAATGTGCTAAGTCAACCTGTCAATAATATAAATCTGAATTACTAGTCATTTCCTTGTGCGCCCATTTTATTTATTTACTTATTTCATTCAGTCTAAAAGTACACGCTTTCATTTTGTTGTTGTTGTTGTTATATTAACGATGAAGACACTCCCCGAAGGCTTTGGGGAGTGTTACCGATGTTGATGGTCCTTTGCCGGATATAGATCCGGTACGTTCCGGTAACAAAGCACTATTAAGGTACTAGCCCGAACATCTCGGGAACGATTTATATGACCACATTAAACCTGCTAGGCCATACCGCCCTCCCCATCCCGTAGTTCCATGAGGAACTTGGGGTCGCCAAAGCCTCGGCTGCCAATGAAACTGGATTCGCCACGAGTAGGTGCGGTTGACAATTGGGTTGGAGAAGCTCTATATTGCGCTGGCAACTCTTTAAGAGGGTTGCGCAACATAACCCCTTGAAATTGCATTCACCAAATTGAGAAATGCCTTTGGTGTTTGATAAATGCTTTGCGCTGACCATAATCTACTTCAATTCTTACATGCTGAAGCTGTTATTCCAATTAATAACGTCTGAACCCAACCATTACAACAAATTTTGAAACAACGAAGTCAATGTGACTAGAAAAAGAGAGTTAAGAGTCAAAAATTACACCCAGGTCTTAACTCTCTTGACAACGATTAAGAGATTTATCAATTAGTTTGTAGATAAAATAAATAAAACACAACACAGCATTTGTTTGAATTTAAAAATAAATTATTGTCTGCGCACCATCCGACAAAAGAGTCCAGATCAGAACCGTTAAAAATAGTTTGACAACTAAATAGTATTTTTTGTGAAATATGTATATAGTTTTAGTGTTATATTTCAATCATTAAAACCGAGGAGTGATGGGGAAACATATTGAGTAAAAAGTGCTAAGTTAGCAGAAATAAATTTTATTGAGTGCGGAAATTGTGCCAAGGCATAAAATAGCTGCTGGGTTAGCATCAGGGATGGGCGTTATCAACAAATTTGAATAACCATTGACGAAAAAATAAAAAATAAATTTTTATTCATTATTCAAGAAAACTTGAGTGATGAATAACATGTTATTTTTTATTCAAGCATTTCTTGAATAATGAATAACATTTTCTCGTTATTCAAAATATTCTAATTGATGATAAACGCCCATTCTTATTTTTGCAAATTTTGAATAAAGAGTTGAGTTATTATTCATTATTTACAAAATATGGAATAACAATAAAATTTTAGTTTTTATTCAGTTATCCAAAAATAAAAAAATAAACCATCGAGATGCCCTGAAAATATACCCATATGCGCAACCAGTTCGCGTGTAGTTCTTAGGGTAATATTGAGATGATTTTGGGGAGTATTCGCGGGGTTTTTTGGGGGCCGTTTGGGTGTAATTTCTGGGACACTTTGGCATGGTTTAGGGGAGTACCTCGGGGTCCTCCCGGGTCATTCCGTGACCTTTTTGGGACTCCCTCGGGGTCATTCCGGGGTCATTTGGGGATGGTTTTGGGGAGTCCCTAGGGGTCATTTGGGGTCATTTGGTGATCTTTTTGGGGACTCCCTCGGGGTCATTTGGGGGTCATTCCGGGATGATTTTGGGGACTCCCTCGGGGTCATTTCGGGATGGTTTTGGGGACTCCCTCGGGGTCATTTGGGGGTCATTCGTTGGTCATTCCGGGATGTTTTTGGGGAGTCCCTCGGGGTCATTTGGGGGTCATTGCGGGATGATTTTGGGGACTCCCTCGGGGTCATTTGGGGATGGTTTTGGGGAGTCCCTAGGCGTCATTTGGGGTCATTCCGGGATCTTTTTGGGGACTCCCTCGAGGTCATTTCGGGGTCATTTGGGGGTCATTTCGGGATGGTTTTCGGGACTCCCTGGGGGTCATTTCGGGGTCATTAGGGGTCATTTCGGGATCTTTTTGGGGACTCCCTCGGGGTCATTTGGGGGTCATTCCGGGATGATTTTGGGGACTCCCTCGGGGTCATTTCGGGGTCATATGGGGATGGTTTTGGGGAGTCCCTGGGGGTCATTTGGGGTCATTCCGGGATGATTTTGGGGACTCCCTCGGGGTCATTTCGGGGTCATTTGGGGATGGTTTTGGGGACTCCCTCGGGGTCATTCGTGGGTCATTCCGGGATGTTTTTGGGGAGTCCCTCGGGGTCATTTGGGGGTCATTCCGGGATGATTTTGGGGACTCCCTCGGGGTCATTTGGGGATGGTTTTGGGGAGTCCCTAGGGGTCATTTGGGGTCATTCCGGGATCTTTTTGGGGACTCCCTCGAGGTCATTTCGGGGTCATTTGGGGGTCATTTCGGGATGGTTTTCGGGACTCCCTGGGGGTCATTTCGGGGTCATTAGGGGTCATTTCGGGATCTTTTTGGGGACTCCCTCGGGGTCATTTGGGGTCATTCCGGGATCTTTTTGGGGACTCCCCCGGGGTCATTTGGGGGTCATTCGTGGGTCATTCCGGGATCTTTTCGGGGACTCCCTCGGGGTCATTTGGAGGTCATTTCGGAATGGTTTTGGGGACTCCCAAGGGGTTATATGGGATTAATTTCGTGATGAGGTATGACATTCTTGGAAAAAAGTCCCTTGTTTTAAAAGTTTTCTGGGATGTGGCGCATTCAAATCGGCAGCCGAGATTGGGTGATATTCAATTCGGGCTTCTATATATGTATGTAGTTCAATACACTTTAGTAGCACACTTTTAACATTAAAATATGTAGTTTTTGAGTGTATAATCAAGGTTTAAAACCTGTACATCTCATAGGTCAAAAAAATTTTGTTTGATTTGAAAAAAGTTTCTTTTGACCAGAAATTGTTATATGGAGTAATTTGGATGTATGCTCAGTTAAAAATGTCGCCGAAAAGTAATCCGCAAATTTATGACTTGGAGGCACAGTTTCAAAGTTTGCTTCTGGGTATTTAGCGCTCTCTCAGACGTTATTGAACGGTTGGGCAAACCTATGCACAACGGTAGCCACTTTGGTCCATTTGGACCAAAAATGGTCCTTTCCAACCCCGTTTGGGCCGATGGTCATTTTTGGTAAATTTTGGTATTTTTTAGCAAGTAGGCACGACTTTAATATATTTCTCAATTTTTCTCTCGGAGAAAAACAAACTATGGGAACGTTGAAAGGACTTTGCTTGATTGAGCATCCTTTTAATTACCATGGATTGAGGCAATACGATGGCCGGCGAAAAAACTAATTGAAAACTTTTTGTTAGTGACAATTTATCTATACCAAAGGTAAAGAAAATATGGTCCTTTATCAAATTTGGTAATTTTTTGTTGATGAATTTCGAACCGAAATGAAAACATTGAATGGCAGCCGTGATTTGGCAGCCAACATTGCCATTAACCCAGATACGCCCATCAAAAGTAAGTAAATATTTTAAAAGTGCTTTGCATTGATGTTTAGTAAAAACAACAGTCGAAAGACATTGTTGTTATGGATTTATAAAAATGTTTTGGAAAAAATTGATTTCATACAGGCCTTCCCATTGACAGTGGGGTTTATACTTATAAGAAGTACCCCTATGGAACGGTACAACAAAAACAACACCGAAAACAAGCAATTGACAAACCATGCTTGTTAATTCAAAGTTGAATACAATATAACATTTTTAGTTAACAATTGGAAAAAATTCAACTTGCAGTGAAAATGTTGATAGTTTATGATTGGACAGCACACAAATTGCCGCAAAAAACTAACTTACCGTACTGTGGACCGCTATATATTGACAAACATAAAATCCGTAAATAAAGTAAACACTACATAATAAAACTTGTCTCGCTTTGTATGTAAAAATTTAGGTGTCCTATATGTAGAGCATTTGGCATAAGTGGGTTAAATCGAATATAACATTTCGTTCATTTACTTCAATAGTGTTATAACTCAAAAAACAAAATTTTTCAGGAGAGCCATTCAAAGATTTTAACTACCATTTGTTGTGCATATAAAAGCATCTTTTCATTTGTATAGCACGTGATCAATTTTTAACGGACCACAAAGATTTTTTTTTATACAACATACATCATGATATTTATTACGTTTTTATGTTATTTACTCATAGTCATGGTTTTTGAGTTATGACACTATTGAAGTAAATGAGCGACTTGTTTACACGAGTAGTTTGCTGTATAGTACATATTCTTATTAGAATACTGTTATTCCGAGCAAAAGTATAATACTTTTTGAAGACAGGGCAGACTGGGTAAATGGCATTTTAATTGTAATATTGATTTTCAGTGAAAGTATTCAAGTGGATATATTAAATAATAATATAAAATATTTACAATGTCAACGCCAATACAAATCGATGAGGATTCGCGATCGAGTATCAGCAATATTGTGTCGGACTTGAATATTGCTGAACCTAACCCCCAGGGAAATATTGAAGTATTAGAAGATGCATGTTCCTCTACCGCGTACTTAGATGGAACATTTTTTGTGCCAGAGTTTTCTGGAGCTAGCAGTTGTACACTATCAGTTATTGCTAAGTGCCAACTGTGCCCTCAGGGAAAATACATCAGAGGTAGAATAAAATCGGCATCAAATTTTATAAGCCATCTTAAGGTAAGTTTGTTATTTTCTATATAAATTGATTCTACCTTTACCCTAGTGTCGCGTCCCCTAGAAAAAAAAAAAAAAAATTTTCCTATAAGCAAACCTGCACGTGGAATTCAAACAGCATTCAGATGTTAAATAGTTATGTGTACTTAAAAAAAAAATGAAATAATTTTTTTCTGGAAAATTCAAGTAGGATATTTTATTGGCGTCTAAAATAGACCACGTCGGTAAACCCGCTTTCATAGGTTGATTCAAATAATGTCCTATAAGTTTATATCGGTTTACTCTACGAACAAAACTGAAACTTTTAATAACTGTTTGCATACTTTCACAAGCTTTAAAAAATGACTTCTATTTCTTGTCGCGACGTCGTATATGTATAAGTATTTTAAATTTTTAAAGTCCACAAAATGTTTATCTATCTAAATATTTTAATATATATTCAATGCGCTGCTTATGCTCCCTTTTATGCAGATTTAAACCTACGTGCCAATGTCGCGTCCGTTATCCAGGACTTGCACATTTGTAAAGAAGTATCTAAGCTACAATCAGGAGTTTCAAATTTTATAGTGGAATGTTGTTTGTTGGTACCAGCAGGTATTATCTTTAATACTTTTTAGCGGCTCAGGGCATTATACATAAAATCATTTGTTTATCGGTTATATTTTATATTTCGGTTCCCATTCCGGTAAAAAAAACATTAGAAGTTCCCCAGTAGAAGTTCCATATCCTTTCCCTTTTGCCCTCTTGTTTGTTCCACTACAGATAAGACAAGTGTGACATCTTCTGCGTCTCTATCAACCGCTGATGTGATTTTTGCCCCGTAATAGATGAATAAATCAAATCAAAAACCCTTTGGTTTTGTCGTGGATGTAACACGTACACGAATGGCTCGCGAGTGAGACTCAGCGTGTGTAGACCCTATTCGAGTTTGCTGAGTTTTTCAAAAGAAATCACATTTCGGAACATTTATTAATTTTTTTCATTTTAAACTTAATTTTGCAGAAGGCGCTACTGATTTTATGTCCGATGATGACGAAGACGATGATACAATTGATCCATATGTCGGCAATAATGCATCATCCCAAATACCATTCGATGCTGAACCAGCCTTACCCGAGGATGAACCTCATCAGTTCCGACCAAAGCCATCGCTTTCGGTGCATATGAGATGCGCCAGTCATACGATTAATTTAATTGCCTCCACTGATTTTACTTCCTTCATAAAGCAGTCAGCCACTTTGTCTTCCCAACATAGTGAAACGATTAACCGCTGTCAGGTTCGGTGGTCTTTGTTACGCTCCCCGAAGAAGAGAGAAATAATGATAGAATATCTTGGAAAACCTCTGACAAAGCCAATATGTGTTAGGTGGAACTCTTTGTTCGATAGTTTAGCATTGATTGTTTCGCTACGCGATGACATTATTACATTCAGTGAGGCGGTGGGAATAACAACCACCATGCACGATAGTGATTTTAAATATTTAGAAGACTATTTGAACTGCACACGACCCCTTATTGATACCTTGAATAAACTGCAAGGTGAGAAAAACTGCAGCTATGGGTATTTGTTGCTGTGTCATAACACTGCGCAGAAAGTTGTTAGCAGTCAAAACAAACGTCGGAACAACCTTTTGCATTGATGCTTTCGATTATTTGATTGAAAGAGTGGAGCACCGCTTTAGGGACTTTTTCGAAGTTGAGGATTGCGGAAAATGGGCAGCTATTGCAGCTGTAATTCATCCGCAATTCAAAACTCAGTGGCTAGGTTGCCTCTCGATTGAAGCACAGAAAAAAGTTTACTCAGTGGTGATGACTGCTGCAACGGATGCGGAAGCCGTAGTGTTGTCAACGACAAATACACCGAACAAGGTAGATGAGTTTTTTGATTTCGGTAACATCTCCAGTACTACCTATAGTGAATTTGATATATTCAGTAACACTGGAGCGCAACTTCAGGTAAAAAAATATTTACACGAACCTGTAACGAACAATCTTTTAGCAGTGGATGTTTATCCGGTTGTGACAAAAATTTTCCTTAAATACAACACCCCGCTGCCTTCCTCAGCAGCGGTAGAGAGGCTTTTTTCATACGCAACAATGCACAACTTACCTCGGTATAATAGGCTTAAGGACTATAACTTTGAAATACGCATTCTTGCTAAATGTAATAGTTCGAAAAATTGGCGCTAAACTGGCATGAGCGTAAATAATAAAAGCAATCAGAAATAAAAGAGAGCAGTATAGGCAATAGGTACTCCCTCATTATTCAATCAATGAAAACTTTGTATTCGGTATAAATATGTAGGAACATATTTGTTTTAATATTAAAAAAATTTGATAACCAACTAAAATATATTTGTTTACATACATATTTGCCATATGTCTATATCTCATATGTACAATCATTCTCAAAAAAATATATAAATAAATGAAAATCTACCTATCTTTGTAATTACAGACGTTCTTACGTACTTTATTGTAGTTTAGTACTTTACTGTGTAAGATCGATACCACTGTTGCTATTTACTTCGCAGTTTTTTATTTTTATCATCTTAAGTAAAATGTATATATGCACATATGTTTGTATGTATATATAAAATTACTGCAAATAAAAAGGGCCTATATTAATGTCGTGTTGATTCCAGGATCCCGGAAGGGTTCCGAACTGATCCCGAAATTATCAAAAATGACCCCGAGGGTGTCCCCAAAACCATCCCGAAATGACCCGGAGGGATTCCCCAAGACCATACCGAAATGGCCCCCATATTACCCCGAGGGAGTCCCCAAAATCATCCCGAAATGACCCCGAAATGACCCCCAGGGAGTCCCCAAAACCATCCCGAAATGACCCCCAAATGACCCCGAAATGACCTCGAGGGAGTCCCCAAAAAGATCCCGGAATGACCCAAGAATGACCCCCAGGGACTCCCCAAAACCATCCCCAAATGACCCCGAGGGAGTCCCCAAAATCATCCCGGAATGACCCACGAATGACCCCGAGGGAGTGCCCAAAACCATCCCCATATGACCCCGAAATGACCCCGAGGGAGTCCCCAAAATCATCCCGGAACGACCCCCAAATGACCCCGAGGGAGTCCCCAAAAAGATCCCGAAATGACCCCTAATGACCCCGAAATGACCCCCAGGGAGTCCCGAAAACCATCCCGAAATGACCCCGAAATGACCTCAAGGGAGTCCCCAAAAAGATCCCGGAATGACCCCAAATGACCCCGAGGGAGTCCCCAAAATCATCCCGGAATGACCCCCAAATGACCCCGAGGGACTCCCCAAAACCATCCCCAAATGACCCCGAAATGACCCCGAGGGAGTCCCCAAAATCATCCCGGAATGACCCCCAAATGACCCCGAGGGACTCCCCAAAAAGATCCCGGAATGACCCAAGAATGACCCCCAAATGACCCCGAGGGAGTCCCCAAAAAGATCCCGGAATGACCCCAAATGACCCCTAGGGACTCCCCAAAACCATCCCCAAATGACCCCGAAATGACCCCGAGGGAGTCCCCAAAATCATCCCGGAATGACCCCGAGGGAGTCCCAAAAAGGTCACGGAATGACCCCGGGAGGACTCCGAGGTACTCCCCTAAACCATGCCAAAGTGTCCCAGAAATTACACCCAAACGGCCCCCAAAAAACCCCGCGAATACTCCCCAAAATCATCTCAATATTACCCTAAGAAGCTTCAGAACTACACGCGAACTGGTTGCGCATATGGGTATATTTTCAGGGCATCTCGATGGTTTACTTTTTTATTTTTGGATAACTGAATAAAAACTAAAATTTTATTGTTATTCCATATTTTGTAAATAATGAATAATAACTCAACTCTTTATTCAAAATTTGCAAAAATAAGAATGGGCGTTTATCATCAATTAGAATATTTTGAATAACGAGAAAATGTTATTCATTATTCAAGAAATGCTTGAATAAAAAATAACTGTTTATTCATCAATCAAAAAATTTAAAATGATGAATAATTTTTTATTTTTTATTTTGATTTGTTTCATTTCAAAATGACTCAACCCTGGTTAGCATACATGATTTTTTATTTATCCTTTTAAAAGCATCTACACTCAAAAGTATTGCAACTAAGGTATCCTCATTCACAGTTTTGAAAAAAGGTTATTTCAAAAATTATTCATTTTTTTCGTCTCCTGTAAAATTCGTAAAAGTTGACTTAGCACATTTTCACATTAAGCTAACGATATGTTTAAAATCGCTTACAAAAGGCAATTGACACGAATTCTCTTTCGGGTTAGAAATTAATGCTACTGCATTCTCTTTCAAAAGAGAAATAATATCAATTGGCTTTAATTCCATTGACACTTTTGTAACTGACCATAGTTTCACTAGCAGTCCTTACGACCATTTTAAACTAAATACTCAGTCTTATAGTTATAACCATTCGCTTGTTAAGAATGTTTTAGTACTGCGCTCTGCAACGAAAAACCAAATACGGAGAAACGAAATAGAAAAAGTTATTGTTCACCAACTAGATTTGATTTATAAGGATAAGTGTAATACAGCCATATTTATGTGAGGAATTGTTCAAGAATATAGGAAAACATCAATAGAAATAATGGTTGAAACGGTATGAAAAAGGGTTGTAGTACACATATAATTGTGCATATGTATGTATCAGGTAAATGTACAGTTAAATTCAAATAGACACCAATATTTATTTAGAATTCAATAACGAGCAGCATTTCAAATAAATTATTCAACTAAAACCATGTGTGAAAAATGAATATTTTATATGAATTTGTTCTTGGAAAATAATCTTGGGAAGCCCTCTACTTTTTGGCTTAATTTATTAATACGAAAAAGATAATTGAGGTTGCCTCGAGGGGCATAGAGCTTAATATGGCTAACAGATTGATTCAGTGCGGGGAAATATACGCATCCGTGATCCAAAATAAGCCTTCACACATCGGCTAAGTGATTTGCTGGTTGAAGGTTAAGCGCGTGAGCCACTTGTACCCATCTACGTACCTAGCTAGGTATTCGGTAGGACTCCAGTTCGGGTACAACACTATGCGATATCATGATTTGCGGATAACAAAATCTTGATTGATACATATGTACATACAGATGTTGAAAACTTTGAAAATTTAAAAACCTCAGTACTTGCACTCATTCTTATTATGTTATTAGCATTGCTGTTAATTACGAATCTTTCGTATGAATATTAATTTACAAAAATCTTTAGTAATAAAATCGTATGAATGGTTCCGGAATGATTTACTATGATAAAAACTTATTCTAATTTTTTATGGCAGGGTTTCGAATTCGAGTTGGAAACACACTACTACTGTTTTTCCAAATCAATCAAAATCTTCAATTCAAAGTGAAATTTTGTCTTAGTAAGTTGAAAGTAGCTCAGAAACGCATGTTCGTTACTAGAATAGCAAAAAAACAAAAATATAACAAGGGCAACGACATAAACTATAATTGATTGGAATTTTTGCGAAATCATTTTTGGAGTTTGTATTGTATTTGAAGTCAGCAATGAATACTATTCGGTCCGGCAAAACATTTTATTTGCTGCAACAAAGGCACAAAAAAATTAATACTTGTTCTCACATGATGAAATACACTGGAATTTAACTAAATTTCTCACCATATGTGCATCTTATCGAGAATCGTTTTATGTAAAAGAATTTTTTACAGAAGGTAGAATTAAAAATCCTTGCAAAAACGAAGATTATAACCGATGATTCTGTTCTCCTAGGCTGAAGGGAAATGTGTATTTACGTTCCAGAAAGTCATTAATAATCTTTCGACTGGTAGTTTTTGTTTTAGAGTATTTTGTTCTTGTTTTTTCTCAATTAAGGATATTTTTCGATCATCAATTTGAAAGTAAATCAATTCCGATTTCCTTGGGGTTTTTAGACGCAACTTAATGATAAAAAAAGTAGAAGCAAATTCATCAGTGGGTTGTTTGTTATATATATTTTGCTGTACCAAATTAAGATAGTTGAACTAAGAGTGATACCGCTTTCATGGGCTTCTTTCTTTTGTAGTTAGGTATAGTTTCATCCATTACTTTTTGAAAACCCTGAATACAAACGTATATGTTTACCTGTAGGTATGTTTAGTTAAGGGTTTCTGCACACCAAATCAAATTAGAGCCGAGTATACAAACTCAAAGCGGAGGATTATAACTTGCACATCACGCTTCCACAAAGCTTACTAACTTTATTAATTAAAATATTTAAACTAAAAAGACCAGCATCACTTATAGCATACCACTACTAACATAAAAATGTTGTAGACTGTATGTACAAAAAAATAAATATTTATAATAAATTCTAAGGAAACACCATGGAATATACTGAAAATAAAACCCAAACTTATTTATATACTTATACTAAACTAAGAATGAATTTGAATTCATTTATTTTCTGTACGGAAAACTTTTAACTATACCAATAATTTTTTTTATTTTTAATATTACATATTGAAGACGTGCAAGGATGAAAATGTTATGCCGCAAAATCAAGTAGATATTTCCTAAAAATATCATGAATACGGCTATTATAGGACTTTATAAATAAGCATAAAATAATAAAACAAGAACAATACAAAAGGACGTCACCTTCATCCTTGGACGTCTTCAATGTTATACCAAGGTACCCAAGTAGTTTTTAACCTCTTAAGTGGGGTGGTTTATTTTTTCAATGCATTCCAATATAAGCATTTTAAAAAGCTTAACATATTCGACGAATAGTAAGCAATTTCGTATGTAGGCTAGAGCTGCACTCAGAAAAAATACTAACTTAAAATAAGGAAAACATTTCCTAAAAAATTTCTTTTAATTGAGGACAATGTTTTATGTAAAACCTTTCATTAATTTGAGGAAAAATGTTTCTTCAATTTTTTCAAGCAGTCGACAGTAAAGTTGAGCACCTCGAATAGACCTTTTCCATTTTAAGTTCAGAACATTACAATTCAAGTTCAGAAAATTACAATTCAAGTTCAGAATTTCCAATTTAAATTCAGAAATTTACAATTCAAGTTCAGAGTTTCCAATACATGTTCAGAAGATTCCAATTGAAGTTCAGAAATTCCAATTTAAATTCAAAAAAATACAATTCAAGTTCATAAAATTACAATTGAAGTTCAAAATTTTCATTTCAAGTTCAGAAAATTACAATTCAAGAACAGAAAATTACAATTCAAGTTCAGAAAATTACAATTCATGTTCAGAAAATTAATTTCTTCTTTTCAAGTTCTTATCTCAAATTGCGAAATGCGTCAAAGCAGGAATTTTGAAAAAATAATATTATTACATATCACTTTGTACACAACAAGTGTAATTCTTATCCGCCAACTGCCTGACAGATTGTTCAAGGTGGGTTCTTTTAAGCGTTTTAATAAGGTGTTCAATATGGCCGTATATCTTCAGCGGGTGATAGAAAGAGACGCAGTATGAGACCACGATAGTATTCTAAATAGCAGGTTATCCTTTCTATTGGTTATTTTGACGTCTATGCTTAAGATATCACGCTTGTCTTTTCCACAATGTTACACATTTTTTTTTGTTGTTCCGTTTTTTGTTACCAAGGCGAATTGTTATAGAATCGTTTGACATAAATTCTGTACTATTCTACTACTAATATCTCTCCTTAACAATATCCAGCAATACTTACTTCAAAACTATTAAAATTCAATAAAATTTGTATTAAACAAATGTTTATACATTAATATTTTATAAATACCTTCTAGAGTTAAATCGCTTAATTAGGTAAAACTACGAATATGCCCCAACATTAGTCCGGATAGCAGAAGATATAACCAAAAGTACTGAGAGTTGTTTAGTTTCTTGCTTTCAAATTGAAAAATCTGTTCATAAATTTTGATTTGTACATTTTTTGCGATATTTTTTCAATATTTGAATAAATAGCGGGAGATACAATGATCAATGCGCATATATTTAAAATGAAAGAGCACCTTTCTACGCTTATTTTTGATTTAGGTGTATCCATGAAATCAATGAAGAAAAATCCCTTAAACGCTTTAAAGGCAATATTGAAATTATTTTAATGACACTCGCTACGGGTTCTTTAGCCCCCTCTTGAATTACTAGGTCAAACACAATAAATCCAATTATAATATAATCTCCTTGAACACAGTATATTGCGACAAACAAATTCTATTTAAGACAGGACCTGAGCCTGGACTTGGTGCGGACCATGCCCGAATTGGACAAAAAGAAACCCGAACTTGTTGCGGCTAGTTTCGAAAATTGTTTTTCTTGCACTTGAAAGTAAATGTAGCTTCTTCACGCTATATTTGCTCCAACTTTGTTTACAATACCATTATACTTATTATCTTAAATAATTTTTGAGTTATGGTCTGATTTTAAGTCCATTAGATGTGTTTTACCTCTCTATTAGTCGCAAAGCTAATTGTTACATGTAAGTGCTCCAACGGAAATCGCATCTCATAGAAGATTTTTGCCCGAAAAAGCCATCCTAACCTTCTTGAAATTAATGGATTCTAGAGGGTTTTGTCACTGCAATGGGGCGCTATGCCACTTGGTATTATTTCATGGCGCCCATTTCATATAGTAATTTTAAGGGTTCTTTGTTCGTCGACAGAGGACTACTTGATCTAAAATGCCACTTGTTGGCAAAACCGATCCAAGGAACTATTGTTCATTAACCCCAGAGGGTTAGGAGGCTTAGAATATACCCGGGGTAGGTATGCCATGTCGTAAGGTGTTGTGTAGCGCACCCCTCTCAAGGGGTTGCAGCGCAATATTAGCTTCACCAACCCAATTGTCAACCTCGCCTACCCATGGCGAATCCTGTTTCTTTAACAGCCAAGGCTCTGGCGACCCCAAACTCCTCATGGATGTAGGGGTGGGAGGGCGGTATGGCCTAGAAGGTTTCATGTGGTCATACCAAATCGTTCCCGAGATGGCCGGGCTAGCACCTTAATGGTGCTTGTTATCGGAACGTACCGGATCAGCATCCGGCAAAAGACCATCAACATCGATAGCACTCCCCAACAACAACAACTTTGGTCATTAATTATGACTAAATAGTGGGATAATACCTTGTTTCTACTAATTTTACCAATGACTTATTTTTTCCTCATCCAACATTAACATCATCTAATCAGTTGAAGTAGCAACATAAATGTATAAAATGTCAGAACCAAAACAAAACTAAAGCAGCACTTAAATGCACAACAAAATAAATTGAAGTTTTTTTAATTAAATAATTTGTTTAGCACAACTTAACATGTTAATGCATTGTTTCAATAAGGATAAGCACTTATGTATATTGCATGTGTGCGTGTACATATGAATGTTGGTGTTGGTGAATGTTATTAATGATATGATAGCATATGTATGAGCACAACACAAAGAACTAACTAAACACACTGTTATCGTTTGACACGCATATAACAATAACAACAACATAAAAAAATACAGGGATGCATGTAAGGCCTAATAACACATACAATGCAATTTACACAATTATGAAGTGAAATCAACATACCTGTTGCTGTTGCGGGTCTGCCTGTTGCTGTGGTGGTGGAGTGGTTGATGTTTTGCCACTGGCCGATATCATGTGTGTGGTAGAAGGCGTGACCAAAGCTGGTGATACAGGTGGAGTTGTTGTTGTGGTTGCAGTCGTACATGTGGCGACTGCTGGCGGAAATGGGTGGGTTGGTGATGTGGAGGGTCCCGCTATCGGTGGATTCGTATCGAGTGTATGTTTGGAAATGACAACGGTTGTGGTCTTTTGGATTTTATCTTGATCATGGTGCTCTGCTGGTGATTTTGGCGGAACTGAGGTAAATGCATCAGCGGCGCGAACAATTTCAAGCACCTGTGGGCAAAAAGAATGAAGATCGAAAATCCGTATGAGTAATTGTGAAGATTACAATAATAGGTTAGTGCATATTTTCGAGGTTCATTGAAAGAAAAAAGCGCTGGACATAGGATAATATTCAAGTGAGGATATTTTTCACTCTTTTTTCTATTTTGAATACATATAATTTAGGCTGCTTGAATCATGAAATAACTTTTATTTTACATTGGGCAATGAATGACTAGAAAGGGAAAGTGAGGAAGGAAAAGTGTAAGTACAAGGGAGATAGATTTATTAAGGTTTGTGAATATGGATATGAAGAACGGAAAATAATTGGAGAAGGATATAGTAATAGTTTTGTTAGCGTAGTAAATTTCAAGTAACATCCCGTAGAATACAATAACATGCAAATAATCGTCTTGCTATATATCTGTATGTGCAGTTATGAAATGATAGGAGTGCAAAAATAAGAGCTGAACTTTCAAGTTCATGCTGGAAACATGTTGTAACTCTTAATAACATTGCAGGGCTTTGCAACTTTGTGTTTGCTTAACGATTTTGAGCTTGCTTACATATTTATATCTCTATGTGAGCGAAATTCCACAAAATGAGCTAACAGACTTTGTTGAATAATATATGTAGGTTGGTTTGCAAAGATTATTTGAAAGACTTTCTGAAGTTCCCTGCAGTTTCAATAAATCCATACAAAGTATTCCATAGTAATAATGAAAAACTTTTAAAAGCACCCGAAGTGCAAGGATAGGAATGAAGAACATTACATGATCTAAGTTATCTCCAAATTAAAAGTACCACGCTATAATTTTGAGGGTTGGTTTTATTTGATAATTTTTGTACCAAATTAGGTGACTACTAGAAGCTACACAGAATCAAAATTTAATGGTTTATACAAAAAAAAAATTCATTAAATTTTGTTTCATACCTTTTCGGGTGTACTTTTCTCCTTGCTTTGTACCAATGTTTTATCGACATTTGTTATTGTGGTGAGAGCATCTTGAGAAGTTTGCGGCGCTTGTGGAACACTACATTTAGATGCATCGCCTTCCATCGCATGCTGTTGTGGAAAATTGTTTGTACTCGGCGGAATGGTTGGAGAGTGCGCCAATGCTGCCACAGATGCCAATACTGATGGTTCATTTGAGTCGGTTTTCGGTATAAAAACTTCCAAATCCTAGGTAATGAAAAATATAAAAAAAAATGTATACACATATAAATTATAATTTAAATGTTTCATTTATTTAAAAAAATGTATACGAGTACATTATTAGGGCTGATTACATTCATCACGGCGTCTGCAGACTACACGCACAATAAACAAAGCTTGACGACAACCGTAACCATATAGTGATTACTTTGAACGCGGCATCCACAAATATAAGTTATAGCAAACAGTAGCGAAAAATTAAAAATACAAATTTTAATTATATTGGATAAACGCCGAAAAGAATGATTTTAGCTTTTATTATAATTTTTTTTTTTTTTTTGCTTCAATTTTAGTTTTTATTGGCATAATAAAAATGACGCCACTCCATGTCGCTGCAGAAAAATAGAGTTAGGTATAATGTAGCGCGCCGAAAATAATGACCCTGATAAGAACATGTGTAAAAATAATTTGAGAGATGTCGTTTTGTTGCCGCCGTCGTGAATGTAATCGGCCCTATCAGCGAATAACATATATACAAAGACTGAGAAAGATATACAGATATATCTTAGGCCTTGGCGTAAACCCGACAAAATCAGGCGAAACAGTAACCCCATATCGGGGCGGCAAAAACAGAAACCATCATAATATTGAGTTTGTAAGAGGTTGTTTGCCTGCCATGTAAAATTTTACAGTAAGTCCTTTACTATGGACATAACATTAGAGCATATCACGATGTAAGAAAAATTGAAGTTGACAATGTTGGCGGTAGGTTTGAACACAACCCACACTGGCTCCTGATCGAATAATGGATTGTATCAAAAAGGACACCAAAAACCAGGATCGCTTCTTTATTTGGCGTTTTTATCTGAGCGTAAATCTGTTTTAATCGAATCTGTTTGATCCTTTTCACAAAAAAATCATACATTTCTTCTATTGCATGTGGAAGAGAAATTAGAGATTTCCCTGGTAATTCTCTCTTTTATATTCGATTTTCGTTTTTGCACTAAGGTAAATAATAATTAAAAAGTAATTTCTTTAGTGAGGTAGACATACACATATATTTAGTTTTAGAAAACTTGCAAAAGAACTGAAATTAGCATAATTAAGGATTTCCGTATACGAAATATGCTTTGGAGTAGTACCATAGACTTCTGTAGATGGCGGTGAAATAAAATAATGTATTATTAAAACAGACAATTGTGTTTTTTATAAATATTCGGAACTTTCACCACTTTAATTTTAGTATTTTACGGGTTTTTGAAGAGATCCATAAAGTGTATCGGTCATCTTTGGGGGAGGAGCTATCATTCTCGGATTCATCGGATTCTTAGTTTTTACCAATAGGTCGGTACACAAGTAAAGGAACCCTGCGGTAGGCATAACTTCAAAAATTATACTTATTTTAAAAAATATAGAAAGAGGTTCATAGAATTTTTGTTTGTACTAACTTGTCGTATGCGATCATCTTCATCACGATCCAAACTCGACATGCTCTGGCTTTGACTTAATTCGGAGCCAGTTTCAGAGGCACGAGAGCCTGTAAAGCAAAAATAAAAAAATTTTCACATTATGAAAAATAGACATTTATTGCTACAAAACACGAACAAAAAGAAAATTTGAAAAAAAATGCACATAGTTATTTTCAAATGCACGAGTAATGTATGCAAATATAATGTACTACAACTACACCTCCCACTCATCCGCCATACATACCATGCCGGCTGTTCGGTGTGTTGAATCCTGTACTCATGCCACCAGCTGCACCAATGGAATGAATTAAATTAGATTTGTCGTATCCTTTGCATACTACTAAATGAATTTCATTGCCAGCATTGCGTAAAATATTCACTGCATCCTGATGTGAAGCTCCCAACAACGAGTTGCCATTGACTTCCAACAGCCGCATGCCAACCTAAAATCAATAAAATATTTAAACAAATGCCAACACTTAGTACACAACGAAAATGGGAATTAAGCAAATATACGAATTCGAAAATCCTTTTTCAAATTAAATAGAAAATTGGGAGAAAAATACGAAGTACTTATTAACGTGTGTTTATTTGTAGTATAAGCTTACAGGAAAACACGCAAGAGCAAACATTTTTTATAAATAATTATGGAGCTCTATTGTTTTTGTATTTTAGCAAGCGATCAAATGATGAAAACCATATTGAGAATTAAGAAATTGCGTGCAATAAGGAACTTTCTTGAAAATAAAATTTTTGGACATCCCTGTTTGAAGCATTTGAAGTGCTATAACTTTTTTAACTTACACAATTTTGTGTAAAGAAAGGAAAAGTCAGCACAGAGCTCTTTATATTTTGATGTTACGAGGTCAGTTTAAGAGATATATTTGGTATGGACATAAAACTGTTAATGTTCTTTCTATCGCGACGTTTTATGCAAAAAGGGATCATCGAACCTTTTTCAACTAAGCTCCTCAATTAACGAACGAAGCTCCACCTCAAATAATTGTGGTTTATTTTGTCCTTACTTATGTATATGTCTATACGTTATATATATACGTATGTATGTACTTATACCTTTAGTCTTCCATCACGTCTTGCCGCCCCGACTGAATTAATTTTCGAAACAAATACACCCTCATCGGTGGGATCAAATGGATTGCCACGTTGACCATTTAGTCCGCCTTTAATATGCATGCCCAAACGTTCGCCTTCAGCTTTGCTAATGATGATTTCCTGTGATTTATAAAAATATTGTAAATATGAAAATGCAGCGACATTTTAAAGCTACTGCCACTGGCAGCACATATTCACTACATAGTACATACATAGTGTGCTCGAACAAAACATACATGCATTCATACATAAATACAGTAACTCAATCAATGGGTGTTTTTTTCTTTCTAAAACTTAAAAAAACTTTTAAAACAAACAAAAATTAAGGCTGGTTGCGAGTTGACCTAAATTTTTACCTAAATAGAGAAAAAAACGTAAATCACCGGAAACTGTCGTTAAGGCAGTGGGGAAATAGAAAATCTAGAATATTGAGCTCTTTTTTTACTTTTTGTACTTTTCAAAAACAAAAAATTTTTAAACTTTTTTTTTAGTTTTTGAATTTCTATATGCTAAACCCATGATTCAATTACTACAGGTTTGTTCTCCAATGATGACACAGCTTTCATACTCCCAAGTAAAAGTGTCTAAGTTCGGGTGTAACTGAACATTATATACTCAGCGGGAGCTTCAATTGCACATTTCATTTCAGATAAATTACTTTTTTACATAGCACGTAGCACCGCCCGTTTAAAAAAAATTTCTCCCCATTTCCTCTAACTATAAAACTTGATAAGTGAAATATCATTGATTCAAAACTATTTTTTGCTAAGTTATAGCTTATTATTCTAGTCTACGACCCTTTTAGACTTGTTTTATATCTAAGTTGCCGTGGTCTTTAACCGATCCCGTCCATTTTTACTAGAAATATTTTCTACTATAGGGAGAATTTGTGTACCAAATTTTATTAAGATCCGTTAATTTTTCTTCGAGTTATGGCTCCCGAAACATAGAAAATTGCTTAGTCATAAAAGGGGCGGTGCCACACCCATTTTCAAAAATGTTAGTGTTTTCCAATTTAATGTTATATGTAAATCAATTAAAAAAATAAAATTCTATTGATATAAAGGTCTTTTTCACTAAAAAATAGCTTATTATTTTCGTCTACGACCCTTTTAAAAATCGTTCATATAAAAGTGGGAGTGATCTTCAACCGATCACGTCCATTTTTTCCAGAAATTATTTCTTGCTATAGAGAAAATCTGTGTACCCAATTTTATTAGGATCCGTTCATTTTTCTTCGAGTTTTGTTACAAATCCACTTGGGAAATGAAATACCATTGCTGTAAAGCTCTTTTTTGCAAAGATATAGCTTATTTTATTCGTCCACGACCCTTTTAAAAATCTTTTATATAAAAGTGGGCGTGGTCCTTAACCGATTTCGTTGATTATTCTTCAAAGAATTTCTTATAGTAAAGGCAACCTCTCTGCCGAATTTTGTTTCGATAGGTTTAACGATTTTTGATTTATGATTAATAATATTTGTAAAATTGATTTTATCACAAGTGGGCAGTGCCACGCCGATTTTAAATTTTTTTCAAATTTTTATCAAGAGTCTCAATATCAGTCCCCACGTCAAATTTCAACATTCTAGGTTATTTACTAAATAATCAGGTTTTTTGTGTTTTCCAAAATTTTATATATATAAAAAGAGGGCGTGGTTATCAACCGATTTCGCTAATTTTTATTACCAATCTATTCTGGGTCCAGATAAGCTCGTGTACAAAATTTGGTGAAGATATCTCAATATTTACTCAAGTTATCGTGTTAACGGACAGACGGACGGACATGGCTCAATGAAATTTTTTTTCGACACTGATGATTTTGAAATATGGAAGTCTATATCTATCTCGATTCCTTTATACCTGTACAACCAACCGTTATCCGATCAAAGTTAATATACTCTGTGTGCAAAGCACGATTTTTGCTCCTTATCGTATTAACGGCCGAGCGGAAGGACAGACGGTCGACTGTGTATAAAAACTGGGCGTGGCTTCAACCGATTTCGCCCATTTTCACAGAAAACAGTTATCGTCATAGAATCTATGCACACACCTAGTTTTACAAGGATTGGTAAATTTTAGTTCGACTTATGGCCCTAAAAGTATTCTAGACGAATTAAATGAAAAAGGGCGGAGCCACGCCATTTTGAAATTTTGTTTTATTTTTGTATTTGGTTGCACCATATCATTACTGGAGTTGAATGTTGGCATAATTTACTTATATACTGTAAAGATTTTAAATTTTTTGTTAAAATTTGACTTTAAAAAAAATTTTTTTTAAGTGGGCGTGTTCGTCATTCCAATTTTGCTAATTTTTATTTAGCGCACATGTAGTAATAAGAGCAACGTGCCTGCCAAATTTCATCATGATATCTTCAACGACTGCGAAATTACAGCTTGCAAAACTTTTCAATTACCTTCTTTTAAAAGTGGGCGGTGCCACGCCCATTGTCCAAAAATTTACTAATTTTCTGTTTTGCGTCATAAGGTCAACGCACCTACCAAGTTTCATCGCTTTACCCGTCTCTGGCAATGAATTATCGCACTTTTTCGGTTTTTCGAAATTTTCGATATCGAAAAAGTGGGCGTGGTTGCAGTCCGATTTAGTTCATTTTAAATAACAATCTGAGATGAGCGCCCAGGAAGCTACGTACCAAATTTCATCAAGATACCTCAGTTATCGTGTTTACAGACGGACGGACAGACCGACGGATGGACGGACATGGCTAAATGAATTTCTTTTTTCACCCAGATCATTTTGATATATAGAAGTCTATATCTATCTCGATTAGTTTATGCCGTTACGGATCACCGTTATGCGAACAAAGTTAATATACTCTGTGAGCTCTGCTCAGCTGAGTATAACAAGTAAGGAAGGCTAAGTTCGGGTGTAACCGAACATTACATACTCAGCTGCCAAATTACAGCTGGCAAAACTTTTAAATTACCTTCTTTTAAAAGTGGGCGGTGCTACGCCCATTGTCCAAAGTTTTACTAATTTTCTATTCTGCGTCATAAGGTCAACCTAACTATCAAGTTTCATCGCTTTATCCGTCTTTGGTAATGAATTATCGCACTTTTTTAGGTTTTCGAAATTTCCGATATCGAAAAAGTGGGCGTGGTTATAGTCAGATTTCGTTCATTTTAAATAGCGATCTGAGATGAGTGCCCAGGAACTAACATATCAAATTTCATTAAGATACCTGAAAATATACTCAAGTTATCGTGTTTACGGACAGACGGACGGACGGACGGCTAAATGAATTTATTTTTTCGCCCAGATAATTTTGATATATAGAAGTCTATATCTATCTCGATTAGTTTATGCCGTTACGGGGTACCGTTTTGCGAACAAAATTAATATACTCTGGGAGCTCTGCTCAGCAAGCATGATAAGGAAATACGGCAATTTAGCAACTAAATGGTTTGAAAGCATGCATGACCAGGCTTACATTTCTAAGCGTGTACATACGACAAAAGTATTCTGCTGGTTGCATCTTGAATCGAAAATTCCTGCATAAGATTCTCCAAAGAGTTTATTATTTATTTATTTTTTTTTTTTTTTAGAAAATTGTCTATTTATTGTGCCAACTTAGAGGTCTATCCCATTTTACTGTGAGTGCCTACATTTATTTAGAGATTCGTAAAAATTAAGGATAAAGATAAAAAAGGAGAAGAAACAAAACATAAAATCTAGAACTATTAACAATAAGAGTGCATAAAATACAACAGTTTATTTATAAAATATTATGATATTTGCCAAATTGAAAACAAGCTCAGCAAAGGGGTCTTGAGCAATTTTACTCTGCCACCGGAAATAGTGCGTATACATTTGTACATTATTATATGGTGCTTTCATGGCACAAATTTCTATACCCAGCTGTACTTATGATAATTAAAATCTTCATTCGGATAACGGAGATTTCTGATGATCTAAAGTGATCGAAATAGATATAGAGATCCTTATGATGTATGTCAAACAAGATTTTTATTAAGCTATGTCCGTCCGTCTATATCTGGACTCAAAACAGATTGGATTTGAAAATTGGCGAAATCAAGTGATAACTACATCCTTATTGATATCTCACCATAGAAGTTATATGTTAGAGAAAAGTAAGAAAATATATTAATTTGGAAAATGAGCGTGCCCCGGCCTTTTAGTTGATATCTCCAAAATAATTTCAATGCCAAAATTCAAACAAAAATCTACCAATTCTAGCAAAAATTGGCAAGAACATTGTTTTAATTGTTTGCTGGGGTGAAATTGGTTGGAAGCCACTAATGTCAGCCTTGAAATAAAACGGAGAATTATCCTTGGCAACCACTGATTCTTTAAAAAGTAAAGTCCTCTCAGGTTGAACAAGAACTACGCTGAATAAGTGTCTGATCATCTGATCTGACCTATCCTGATGGTTGGGTTGGAATAATGGGCGGTGTCGAGAGAAGATGAAATGGCTCTTGGAGTATTCGGAAGATTTGCAGTTGTGTCCTCTTGTCATTGGCGTGTATCAAAATAGCTTTACGCAGAAATAATCATAGTGCAGCTTATAAAAACCCAAAGGATACGCTAATTAGTTCATGCTATGCGAATGGACAAATGAGATAATACCCAGAAAGTATACCAACGGTTACCATCTTTGTAAGCATAGGAAGGGATAAACTTCCTCTGAGTTCGGTGGAACAGGTGGAAGAAAACTCGATCTCTCAGGGTGCTCTAAATTGGCGTCCGCTATAGCGAAATAGGGTAAGCTGGCGTGGCTTGTTACGCAACGGCCAAAGCTTCTAGGAAGTTAAGCCGTCATGGTGAAGTGTGGAGTACTAAAGTGTTAAATACGACATTTGTCAAGTACATAAGAAACTTAAAGAAAATTTCTATTCACTTCCCTGCAGAAAAAAATTATCAATTTGTAAACAAGTTAACTAATATAATTAAATATTTTACGGGATTCCGTAAAGTAACTGAATTTCAGTTCCCTACAAAGAGTTAGCTTTTAATTGGTTGTAAAGTGATGTATAACCGGTTTCGGCGTTGTGCCACTGTAAAGTGAGGAAGTCAGAAATTCATTTAAAAAAAAAAAGAATAAATATATCGTTTCACTCCGCTTTGCATATTATTTTTTGAACTAAATTTTTTTTTTAAGAACTGCGTAGTAGTAGTGCGAAAATAACCACCTATGACTTGTTTTCAAACAAAATGAACAGATTATATTGGTTTACTTGGGAACTAACTTAGCTTCTTAGCTTCTTTTTCTGTTGGGTTTATAATGTTGAAACATACTATCATTGTTGCTTGAAGACAATAAAATCTCAATTTAAGCTTTTTTTTTTGTTTATTCAAAGATTTTTTATAAATTTTTTTTCCTCAAATTTAGTCGTTAACAATTACTTTCAATCCCTGTTTCTAACTGTGCGTCGAAACATTTCAAGGATTCAATGAAAATTAGTTGAACAAATTACAAGTCTCTCGAAATTCGGATTGATATTTTACACAAAAAAGAACTAAAACTTTCATGCAGATTTTTAAAAACCTCCCAATTTTTCTTATGTTTTTGAGATACATAGGTTTAGCTAAAGAGTACATTAAAGTTTTCTCTAGAACTAACGAAAATAAACAAAACTTGTACAGCTAAAAAGTTGCCACAGAACATTATAGTCTTAATAACGTGCCCAAAAGCAAGGATTCCGTTATTTTTTTTTTTTACTTTAAGATGTTTAATTCATCGAGTAAAATATCTAGCTATTTGATGTGAAAGAATTTGATGTTGGTTCGCCCAAGCCGTAGTGCCAACATTGCTCTGTGATGGTAATAGAAAAAGCAACGTCGCAATTATTACATCGACGTTTCTTCCAGCACTCTTAATCTGGCTCCCAACTCTGTATACGGCAAAGGGCCATTAACATCTACAACACTCCCCAAATCCTTCAGGAAGTGTCCTTATTGTTAAACTCTTGACGACTTTGTATCGTATATCAGGGGTTTGAAAACAAATTTAACTGCGAAACAATTAGGCAATTCACAAGGTGTCCTATTCGCCGTATGTGCTATGCTTTAATTAAATTTAATTTTGGAAACCATGAAAACAACTAAAATCTTAAAATTTTACATGGATACGTCATTATTGTGAAGTGCCTAAATATGTTATTGTAACGAATTTAGGGAAATTCCGCTTATTCCGAACCTTCTGCTAACGTTCGAATCGCTAAACTGTTGAATAAATAACTCCAATATTCAATAATGCAAAATGGTCTTTATTAGACTACTTTGAAAGTACTTCACAATAACACTTATACTTCACAACCAATAGCGTGCTTAAATCAAAACTGATTCTGATTTCTCAGCTTGCGCTGCTTTTATACTCTCAGTTTTCTCGTTCATCCATTTCTCCTAAGGTCTAGTCATTTCGAAAACTGTATTCCAGAACAATTGTATCCCTTGTTTGGTTATTATACATGTATACCTATTTGCAGTTTATGTTTCTCTTATACGTGTGTATATGTGAGGACTACTTCGGCTATTGATTACATGCGTTTGTGAGTATCTCTCCGCTGCCTTGTATGTATGTGTGTAGATGATGATTGATTTGTTTACGTACACAAGAGTGGCAGCTTGCTTTGTTGTTGTTGTGCCTTCATTTAACAACCGCTTAGTGATGTTAGTATCACTTAGTGATGCTAATATTCGTCGCATTATTTTTATATCACGTTCACAAATGTATGCCTTATATCACTAAGACTTAAAAAAATGTACATATATCGCATGAATTAGGCCAGAAACATTTTGCAATGGATATTGGAGCCAAATAATTTTCATTTTTTCTGTGTCGGCATTCCTTTTTTCTATCATTAACATTATTGGTGCAATAAAAAATTATTTTAAGTGCAAAAATTAAATTATTTTAAAACTCATTCCATGAACTCAACTCAGCAAAAGGCAAAAAAATGTATAAGCATTCTGAGAAACATTTAGTAAGGAGTCCAAACAAAAAGAAGCTGATTACCTCGCGATGTAAAATTTCTATCTCAAACTTAGGATTTTGCAGTTAAAAAGGGGAAAAAATTGTAAATTCATTGCAAATGTGAGTGAGAGAAGAACAAGCCATAAGCTAATATTTTTTGTATGTTTATCAAAATTGCTTAAAAGTAGTGAAAATGGAACTTAAACAAGCAATTTGCGAAAAAAATTGAAAATATAAGTATGTCTATAGGAACAAAACTCACTTGGAAGCCGGGTGGTAGGGGGTCATGTTGTATTGTCAATTTAATGTCATCTCCAGGTTGTACCAGCTCCATCACAGCTTCTTGATGAGTTGCGCGTGAAATATCAACATCATTCACTTTTAAAATTCTGTCGCCCATACGTAATTTTCCACATTTATGTGCTATGCCATCGGGCACAATCTGAAATAAAATTTTTATAATTACATTTAAAACAAAAGCAAATATAATTTTAGAATTTTCTTAGACCTATTTTAACTGAAATTTGCTTACAAATTCAGTGGCATTCTAATTTCTATTCCCAAACAGAACATAATATAACCGTAGACATTACATTTGTATATACAGTGGCTCACAAAAGTATTTTGCATGATGTGTGCGCAAATTTCGAATATCCTGCAAGCTTGATAGACATATTTCATTTTTCAGATGGGTATTATTATCACAATATAATTACTAAAGAGCTCGTCTTAACGGAACTGGGATTTTTACCCCATTAGGTTACTACAACAAGAAAACAGCTAGGCAACAAGATTCTTGTCTCACAAAAATATTTTGTCTATTGCTTTGAAAGCCGGTCGAAGCTGTGATTTGTTTGTTTTTCTTGTTATATGAATACTTTTTAACACCAAACACTTACCAACACCTCCTCAAAGTACTGACATAAATACGGTAGAAAATGTTTGGTACTATCTAAAAGTTGACGCGCACAAACATAAAATTTTGTTGAAAAGTGCCTTAAATATATTCTGCTCGAAAAATGAGAGAGTTCCGACAGAATTTTGCAGGAAACTGGTGGAATCTATAACAAATCGTTTTGATTCTGTTTCAAAGTATTAAATAGGATTTACTTAGATTTTTTTACAAATCCTTGTGAAAAGCAAAATACTTTTGTGAGCAAAGAAATGTGGATTTTTTACGTTTTGTGTAGCTTACGGAAAATAAAAAATATATTTTGAATCTTAGATTACTTATACAACTAGTTTGAATCATTAGCTTTAATACCACTGAAGCTTTTTTACTGAATAAATAATACAATATAAAAGTTGTCAAAGGTTTTTATAATCAGCTTCGAATGTAAAATACTTTTGTGAGCCACTGTATATATGTACACTTGCGCCGAAAGGAACGAAACGCTCGAAAAAGTTTAAATTCTTGTAAAAATGATAATAGCAAAGTCCAACGCTTAACATACTTTAGTTTGAAACACAATGCCCTGACGCCGCGAAATAAACGCGACGAACTTTGCCTGGTCAAAAATAGAATCCCCGTAATTACATGAACGTGAACACAATGAAAGTGAAGAGCGAAATTTACGCGACGGCATTTTGCGACGATAGATTTATTTCTATCGTCGCCGCCGGGCGATGCCGACAAACATCCCAAGGGTTGCCGCTGTTAAATTTTTTTAAGTATAAAAAAAGAAAACAATATCCAAAAATAAAATTGGGTGTTTTTTTACACATAATTCTTAATTCTACTGCCAAAACACGTTAAAAAAATTGGGAGGAATATCGAAAGACGTGTTTCGGTATCATTATTAATAAACCGTCAACTATTGCTTTATATTATTAAAAAGTAATTAGCACAAACATTTGCTAAATTTTAGTTTTTTCAATCAATGTTTTCAACTAACCGGCGTACGTGCGCTGTATATATGTAAACTGTATTTTCTAAATTAAAGGGTTGTACTAAGTATTAATGTTCGCCCTCTGGATTTGGATTCCTGACAACCAGATGTGTTTTTCGATACAGCTCTTAACATTTTGGGCGTGCTTTAGCAGTCATGTGCTAAAGCAAAGAATTAAAAAAGTTTTAATTGTTTTCATCTTTATTTTTAAATACTGGCCACTCTGAATAAAGAGCGCAAATTTCGCCCGGCGTCATTGTAAATTTTACCAAGTAGCGCACATTCGCACATTCATTTTTGTGAAATTTTACACTTAATCTGTGGTATTGTGGTGGTCAAAAAGGTTTTATGCAAAAATACTTTGGCTTACAACGCGACAATGTATTTCGTAATGTCGAAGTACTTATATGTGTATGTATTTGATGTGGAAGCTTGCATTTGAGAACACGGTTGCCACCTCAGTCCATTTGGACAAAAAAATGGCCCTTTTCAACTTCATATGGTCCGCTGGTCCCTTTTTCTTAATTTTGGTTCTTTTTCGGCACGGATTTGGTACTTTTATTTCTTTTTCACTGAAACAAAAATTCAAAATACTGCCAATAAAAGTTTCGGCATATCTATTACCCACACATAATTTTCAATTTACTTCTGTAAACCCATTATGTACATGTAGCTTAAGCTATTAGAAGTTAAGCAACCCTATTGTAAATATTGTAAAACTATCGATATGAAAATAGAGGGCAACCTTGAAAATAAATATGGTGACCGGCACTTCCGGTAAATCTAAAGACTAGAAAAGTCGTGTTTCAACTTAATCATTAAACATCGTATAAAATAGTTGAAATACCTAACCAACTTACACTTCAATGGAATTCTTACAACGAAAATTGCTCTATCTATAAAATGTAGCAGAACAATGACATTTCACCCGGTAGATAATTTAGGCAAGGCATTAAAAAGGGAAGTGTTGAATGTTCGGGCAAACACATTGTCATTAACTTTTGATGAAACAACGGACTTATCAGAAAAAAAAACGTGTTTTAGTGGTTAGATATTTCGATCGGTATTCAGTTATTACACAGTTGAAACTTTTAAGACGCTTGATTTTTAGTCTGAGTTCCAACTCTCACTTACTGAATCTAGGCTCTGGTATGAAGTTTGAACTGTTAGGGAAAAAGTAAACATCTATAAAAATAGCATTAACACCACTGCTTAGTTTTATTTACGATTTACTGAGTGTGCCACAACGCAATTTTTTTTAACCGTTCTTTAATAAAACCTAATTGCGCTATGCAATTTATTCCATAGCAATCAAGCAAAACTAGGTTCACAACGTTTGGTTGGCGAAAGACATAGACTAATCCTAGAAATGTGAACATATAATACCTAAAGGTGCACTTTATTTTTGTTTGTGCAGTTTGAATTAAAACCAAGTTTCTACTTTATTAAAATTTTATATATTAAACCATTGAACCACCCCAAGTGTTTGTATACCAATAAAAAACCTAAAATTTGGTCCTTTTTTTTTGAGATCTAGTCTTTTTTTCGACGCATTTTGGTCCTAAATGAAAACATGGTGTGGCAACCGCATGTGACAAGGTTGCATTTTTCAGAACTAATTTTTTTTTTTTAAATAATGAAATAGTAGTATGGAAGCGACAGCCATAGTAGTAGACATGTATGTGAATATTAGCAAAGTTTAAACAACAAAGAATTTTTTCTTTGAAAATAATCTAAAGGAAGATGCACACGAGGCGTATCTTCATAGACGCGTATTAGGTACAGCATAAGAAATCTTGAGCCGTAGAAAATCGTAGCTGCATTCCATATTTTGTACGCGTCTACGAAGCTATGTCTCGTGTGTATCTTGCCTAAGTTTAGCTTCTTACGAGATCCAACATTTTTAATTAATAATGATAAATAACACGTGAAGCAACTAAGCTTAAGGTGACTTTTGAGTCGTTTTGGCACTTGCGTTGCGTCTACACCTGACTTTGAACATACGCGCTTTAATTGCTTCAATCTATAAGCAACGCACCGCGAACGTCAAAGCAAAACACAAATAATTAAAAACTTAGGGTTCTTCTTGAAGTTTCCTGGATTTCTTGAAAAATATAAGAATTTATATCGCCGTTCAACTAAATAAAAGACATAATTTTGTATTCATGTCGATTTCGTGATCGATCAGGAGAGACGGTGGAACACGCGACGCAATCTGATGAGGGCACAATAGATCAACGGTCGCAGTTCAATCCCCAATAAATTTTCTATCTATCTTCGTGTTATAAAAATAGTTGTATTTCACTTTTCCTCATGTAACAGGGGAACCCTTAACGTCTGTTATTTTAAAGTAACCCCTATTTGACGAATCACTGAACGATTTCTTTCAAATAAAGTGTTTGTTATCGTTCACCGAAGATGGTGAAAACGGCCCCTGGAATTGTTACCTTATATAGCCAAAGAAAGTTATGCATAAGCAAAATTTAGTCAGCACAAAACGAGTAGTTAGAGAAAATTTAAAATATAATGCATATGTATTAAATGTATGCAATTTGTGAAATCATTTTTATTATATAAAATTAGTTTGACATATCAGATTTGTCAATATTATTTTAGTCCTGCTACTTTTAACACGTTTATAATATTTAAGAAGTAAGAAACATGATTAAAAAAAATACGTTTTTCATTTATTTTCATTGAGGAATAAGTTCGTAAAAATAAAAAGCAGATTTTTGTAAAGTGCATGTGAAGCTCCATAGATAAAATGAGTAATAAAGGACCATTGGTTTATATATTACATTTTTAAAATGAAAATCTCCCTAAAAAAGTAATATAATGAACATTGGTTTGTATATTACATTTTTTAAATGAAAATCTCCTGCTAAAAAAGGAGCGAAACCTAACTACATTTTTTTCATTTTCGTACTTAACTACACTCCCTTTTGTGATTCAGGATTTCGGGAAAATTTTGAAAAAACTCCGAACATCAATTCCTTCATTATATGATATTCGACTGCCTAGTCCACTGCCTTCCACTCTATTCGCAACATAAGCTCTATTTAAGCTGCCAAACTATATAGTAAACAATGCCCGGCATTGTGTTTTGAGTAGACGAAATATCTGGGCGTAATTTGAAAAAATGTCATCGCCCGACACGGCGTATAACGTCATCGCTCGGCATTGTGTTTCAAGCATTTCACAGCATGACAGCCGACGCGAATTCCAACAATTGTATTCTATTATTATTCACCAGCGAGAATGTATGCACATATACTTACGCATTGTAGTTGGGACAGGGCCGGATTATCAATCACAAGCGCCTAGCCATAGTTCTAAGTCCATATTTCGTTATATCAGAACAAAGCCATGTGATAGAAAAACTATGAAAATGAAAAAAGAGCGCACTCAGCAATGCTGGGAAGCGCCTTTCGTGTTCTAGGCGTTGTCGCGCGAAAACGAGCAAAATGGCTTGTTTATCGCAACTTTGATGTGCAGACTCAACAGGACCTTCGGAATGGTAGGCGAGCACGCTACCTAGTTGAGAGATGTCTGTGTCTACTTTTCTTTTATTAGAGCTCACGACTTGTTCCAGAAGAGACTTCTCACGAGATCCTCGAAACTCGAAAAGCTCGCCAGCTTCTCGACATTCAATTTTATCGACTCATTGGCTGTTTTATTTAGAACTTACGATATATTCACTATACCACAACTAAAAACACCGAAATGCATAGAATATTGCCAATGCAGCAACTTAACTGAATGTCGAGAAGCTCGCGAGATTTACGAGTATTTCTAGATACGATAATCTCGCGAGAAGGCGAGTTCTCGATTTCTATGGTCTCGAAGTTCTCGTTTGTGTTCGAGAAGAAATCTTCAGCTTTAGGTTTTATAATATTATCAAATTACAATTTATGAAAGCACTAGCAGACCCGTCAGACGTTGTTCTGCCCTAAATTTGATCTATTTGCATACATTTTAATAAGCTTTTTCCGTTTAACTCTGCCCTCCCCTCTTATTTTTCTTTATCCTTTTATTCACTCCTCCCTCCGTCTTTTTCGGTTCATCTATCTCTATCTTCGTCTCACTCTATCTCTTCTCCATCTAGTCTCCTTCCCTCTTTTCCCTTCTCTCAAGTTTTTTCCACTCTTCTTAATCCCTTATTGCCAGTCCCAGAGGGTGGTATGCATTTTGTTCCAGTCCCATTCCGAGTCCCAGTCCCACTCCGAGTCTCAGTCCCAGTCCTAGTCCTAATCCCATTCCCAACCCGTCTCTGGTCTACTTCCCGGAAAAAAGGATTGTAAATACTAACATGTATAGACAAATTTATATACCAAATTTCAGGCAAATCGAATAGGGCGTATGTATGTAAATAGGTATGTGGGTATTATTAATTCACGTCTTTATTTCGGCTTCGCATGCATATTTATCAGTTTTGCCAGGTTGATGCGACTAAATCGAACATCACAATGAAAATTACTTTAAAGCACACATCAACAGCTTCAATTTGATATCCATAATGTAAAAACACATCCTAGTGTTACCCTGGTCTACGTTTTGGCCTATATCTCGAGACCCTAGTCACCCACGGGTACGAAAAATACTCCGTATCAAAGTACTCATAAACAGCTTCCATTTGATACCCATATTGCACAAACATATACCAAGATTACCCAGGTCCACGTTTTGATCTCAGGACCATAGCCAGAATGGGATAAAAAGTATCCTATGTCTGCCTCCTGGTTCTAAGCTACCCCCACCAATTTTCAGCCAAATCTGTTCATCCGTTCTTGAGTTATAAAGAGTGCAACTAACGCCACTATCTTTCATATTTATACTTACATCACATTAGAAACTTCAAAAATAACAGCATTTCTCCACTATTTAATGGATGTTATTATAATACAAACCTTCCTCTTCAATCATTCTATCTATTAAAAAAAAAGCGCATCAAAATCCGTTGCGTAGTTTTAAAGGTTTAAGCATTTAAAGGACATAGGGACAGAAAAAGCGACTTTGTTTTATACTATATACTGATAGTGATAGTGATACATGCAAAAATACCAAAAAATTTAACTTTTGTTTAAGAATTTTAAGGAAATGTGCAATATTTTTAGCGAAAGAGTATTTTTCAAGAGATGTATGCATTCTTAACCAGGGATGCACCTTAACGTTAAGCTAATCGTTTATCAAAAAATTTCCACCGTTTCCGTTGAAACACTTCGAAATATTATCGATAAAGAAATTATCAAGATAAATTGTATCTCGTTTTTAACCGAAACGAAAAGCTTTCGTTAACGTTAAAAACGTTAACAAAAACGTGATACTTTATGTTTGAATTGTGCTGGCAATGCTATAGCCATGGTGAAGCCGTAAGGTGGCAACAACGAGCGCACATACACACACAAACTCTATGTAATTTGTTTGTGTAATTCGTTGGTGGTAATGTCAAAAATACTCTGAGAAATGTTTGTACTGTCAAAATTCATGAGAAAAGTTGCAATCAGCTTGGCTAATGCTTTCACCTTTAATGACTCCGCCATCAATCAGCTTTGCCAGCATAGTTTGAAATTAATAATCAACATAAACGATTTGATTTCGTTTTGATATGGCAGAAAACGAAACGAAATCATTTCGTTAATTTGACGATCTTAACGTTAATAAACGAAACGAAATGACTTCCTTTCGTTTATTAACGTTGATTATCGTAACGAAATGATATCGTTTCGTTGGTTAAGCATGCCTGTTCTTAACCATTTATTATTATTTGTGTATGTACATACATATGTATGTCAAGCTGATATGAAAACACATACATACCTATAAACCTACGGCCGAAGTTAAATAACGCAGCGAATGCTATGTGTACATATGTATGTGTCGCATCATGTCTCACTCAAAAGTAATTAGCGCGGACAGTTCACAGCGAACAATCACACACACGAATTTTTTGGTAAAAATGTTACTTTTGTTTAAACAATTTGGCTGATATAAGAAAGGAATCAAGTATTTTTTTTTTTTTTTTTTTGATGCAGATCGAAGGTAAATATTTCAAAGTTTTACTGAAAAGTAGAATTTTTTAAACACACAATTTATGATTTTCACTACATTTTGGCAATTTGCCACGCCCCTATAATATATATCTTCAAATTATATTAACTGTGCCATCTCACGTAGCTAAGCTTTCAAATGCAAAAAAACGTTTTAAAATCGGAGCATTCTGTGTGAAGTTATGTGCATACATGGCATTTAGCGACTTTATTTTATAAGATTTACTAGCAGACCCGCCAGACGTTGTTCTACCCTAAATTTGGTCTATCTGCATACATTTTAATAAGCATTTTCCGTCTAGCCCTTCCCTCCCCCCTCTTCACTTTTTCTTAATCCTTTCATTCTCTCCACCCTCCGTCTTTTTCGCTTCATCTATCTCTATCTTCGTCTCACTATATCTCTTTGTCAGTCTCCTTCCCTCTTTTCTCTTCTCTGAAGTTTTTCCCATTCTTCTTCATCCCTTATTGCCAGTCCCAGAGGGTGGTATGTATTTTGTTCCAGTCCCATTTCGAGTCCCAGTCCCACTCCGAGTCTCGGTCCTAGCCCTAATCCCAGTCCCAGCCTTTCTCTGGTCTACCTCCCGGAAAAAAAGGATCGTAAATACTAATATAGGCAAATTTATATACCAAATTTCAGGCAAATCGAATAGGACGTTTGCAAATAGGTATGTGGGTATTATTAATTCATGTCTTTATTTCGGCTTCGCATGCATATTTATCAGTTTTGCCGGGTTAATGCGACTAAATCGAATATCCCAATGAAAATTAGCAACAGCTTTCATTTGATATCCCTATTACAGACATATTCTAGGGGTATCCGGGTCCAGGTTTTGGCCTATATCTCGAGACCCTAGTCACCAAGGGGTATAAAGATTACTCTGTACTAAAGCACACATCAATAGCTTCGATTTGATACCCATAATGTAAAACCACACCCTAGTGTTACCCTGGTCCACGTTTTGGCCTATATTTCGAGACAATAGTCACCAATAGGTATGAAAACTTCCCTGTACTAAAGCTCTCATCAACAGCTTTCATTTGTTATCCATATTCTACAAAAACATTCTAGGAGCACCCGCGTCCACGTTTTGGCCTATATCTCGATACCCTAGTCACCCACGGGTACGAAAAATACTCCGTATCAAAGTACTCATAAACAGCTTCCATTTGATACCCATATTGGACAAACATATCCCAGGATTACCCAAGTCCACGTTTTGATCTCAAGACCCTAGCCAGAACGGGACAAAAAGTATCCTATGTCTGTCTCCTGGCTCTAAGCTACACCTCCACTAATTTTCAGCCAAATCTGTTCATCCGTTCTTGAGTTATAAGGAGTGCAACTAACACCACTATCTTTTATATTTATACTTACATTACATTAGAAACTTCAAAAATAACAGCATTTCTCCACTATTTATTGGATGTTATTATACATATAAACCTTTCTCTTCAATCACTCTATATACTAAAAAAAGCGCACCAAAATCCGTTGCGTAGTTTTAAAGGTTTGAGCATTGAAACGGACATAGGGACAGAAAAAGCGACTCTGTTTTATACTACGTAGTGGTAGTGATACATGCAAAAATACCAAAAAATAAAATTTTGTTTAAGAATTTTAAGAAAATGTTCAATATTTTTAACGAAAGAGTATTTTTCAAGAGATGTATGCATTCTTAACCATTTATTATTATTTGTGTATGTATATACATATGTATGTCAAGCTGATATGAAAACACATACATACCTATAAACCTACGGCCGAAGTTAGATAACGCAGCGAATGCTATGTGTATATACGTATGTGTCGCATCATGTCTCACTCAAAAGTAATTTGCTCGCACAGTTGATACCGAACAATCACACACACACACGAATTTATTGGTAAAAATGTTACTTTTGTTTAAACAATTTGGCTGATATAAGAAAGGAATCAAGTATTTTTTTTTATGCAGATCGAAGGTAAATATTTCAAAGTTTTACTGAAAAGTAGAATTTTTTAAATCCATCCATCCGTTAATGAGTTATGGCTGTATAAACCAAAATTGTATGATTTTTTACTACATTTTGGCAATTTGCTACGCCCCTATAATATATATCTTCAAATTATATTAACTGTACTATCTCACGTAGCTAAGCTTTCAAATGAAGTTATGTGAAGTGAAGTTATGTGCATACATGGCATTTAGCGACTTTATTTTATAAGATTTACTAGCAGACCCGCCAGGCGTTGTTCTGCCCTAAATTTGGTCTATCTCCATACATTTTAATAAGATTTTTCCGTCTAACTCTGCCCCCCCCCTCCCCCCTCCTCACTTTTTCTTAATCCTTTTATTCACTCCTCCCTCCGTATTTTCGCTGCATCTATCTCCATTTTCGCCTCACTCTATCTCTTTCTCAGTCTTCTGCTCTCTTTTCTCTTCTCTAAAGTTTTTCCCATTCTTCTTCATCCCTTATTGCCAGGCAAATCGAATAGGATGTATGTAAATAGTTATGTGGTTATTATTAATTCATGTCTTTATTTCGGCTTCGCATGCACATTTATCAGTTTTGCCAGGTTAATGCAACTAAATAAATCGAATATCATAATGAAAATTACTGTAAAGCTCTCAGCAACAACTTTCATTTAATATCCATATTACACACACATTCTAGGGGTATCCGGGTCCAGGTTTTGCCCATATCTTGAGACCCGAGTCACCCAGCGGTATAAAAATTACTCTGTACTAAAGCATTCATCAACAGCTTCAATTTGATGCCCATAATGCAAAACCGCATCCTAGTGTTACCCTGATGCACGTTTTGGCCTATATCTCGAGACCCTTCACCAATAGGTATGGAAACTACCCTGTACTAAAGCACTCATCAACAGCTTTCATTCGTTATCCATATTCAATAAACACATTCTAGGGGTACCCGCGTTCACGTTTTCGCTTATATCTGGAGACCCTAGTTACCCGCGGTTACGAAAAATACCCCGTATCAAAGTAGTCATAAACAGCTTACATTCGATACCCATATTGTACAAACATATCCCAGGATTACCCAATTCCAAGTTTTGATCTCAAGACCCTATCCAGAACGGGATAAAAATTATCCTATGTCTGTCTCCTGGTTCTAAGCTACCCCTCCACCAATTTTCAGCTAAATATGTTCATCCGTTACTTCCTCTTCAATCACTTTTTATCTATTAAAAAAAGGCGCATCAAAATCTGTTGCGTATTTTTAAAGGTTTAATCATTCAAAGGGACATAGGGACAGAAAAAGCGACTTTGTTTTATCTATGTAGTGATGTACATCGATACATACCTATAAACCTACGCCCGAAGTTAAATAACGCAGCGAATGCTACATATATGTACGTATGTATGTGTCGTATCAAGCCTCACTCAAAAGCAATTAGCGCGGACAGTTCACAGCGAACAAACACACAAACACATTTTTTGGTAAAAATGTTAATTTTGTTTAAACAATTTGGCTGATATAAGAAAGGAATCAAGTATTTTTTTTAGATGCAGATCGAAGGTAAATATTTCAAAGTTTTACTGAAAAGTAGAATTTTTTAAATCCATCCATCCGTTTATGAGTTATAGCTGTGTAAACAAAAATTGTATGATTTTTTACTATATTTTGGCAATTTACCACGCCCCTATAATATATACCTTCAAATTATATTAACTGTACCATATCACGTAGCTAAGCTTTCAAATGCAAAAAACCGTTTTAAAATCGGAGCATTCTGTGTGAAGTTATGTGCATACATGGCATTTAGCGACTTTATTTTATAAGATTTATAGATAGATTATATATATATAGATATAGATACCTGCCTTCAGCAATTTCTACGAATATGACTTATATTTAGATGGTAAAATGATCTCCAACTCACCTTTCATACATGATATTACCAGCTTTAAAACTCAAATAGTATTGACTCTCATTTTGAAAATCTCTCTCTCAGGAAAAAATTTTTTTCAAGAGTAAAACCCTATATCAGCAACTTCCGTGTATAAAAATATTTTGATTTCGCCAGGTTTATCTGTCCGTCCGTCCGCGGTCAACGTTTTTAATAATACCTGCCTTGCCAATAAACTAATATTTTCAATTCTCTGCAATAACTTCTATCAACAACATTTTTTGTAAAAATAACTTCCATTCGAATAGCATAGACCTCTATCTGATTTTTAAACTAAAGAAATCTGAGTTTAGAATAAAAACTTGGTTTGAATACACAACGGGATATTTTATCATCCATAAGGAAATTTACAGTACAGCTGCCAAACCAATTTTTTTATATTTCTAAAAAACTGGGTTTTTGCTGATAGAGGGTACGTATCATTACAATTGAGTTTTTTTGAATATTTTAAATAGGAATTTGTGTTTCTGATTTGTGTATTATCACAATTTTAACATATACAAGTAAGGAGGGCTAAGTTCGGGTGTAACCGAACATAACATACTCAGTTGAGAGCTATGGAGACAAAATAAGGAAAATCAATCTGGGGTAACCCTGGAATGTGGTTGTATAACATGTGTATCAAATGAAAGGTATTAAAGAGTATTTTAAGAGAGAGTAGGCCATAGTTCTATGGATGAACGCCATTTAGGGATATCGCCATAAAGGTAGACCAGGGTTGACTCTAGAATTTGTTTGTACGATATGGGTATCAAATGAAAGGTGTTAATGAGTATTTTAAAAAGGAGTGGGCCTTAGTTCTATATGTGGACGCCTTTTCGAGATGTCCCCATTAAGGTGGACCAGGGGTGATTCTATAATGTGTTTGTACGATATGGGTATCAAATGAAAGCTGTTAATGAGTATTTTGAAAAGGAGTGATCCTTAGTTCCATAGGTGGACGCCGTTTCGAGATATCGCCATAAAGGTGGACCAGGGGTGTCTCTAGAATGTGTTTGTACGATATGGGAATCAAATGAAAGGTGTTACTGAGCATTTTAAGAGGGAGTGGGCATTAGGTCTATAGGTGGACGCCTTTTCGAGATATCGCCATTAGGGTGGGCCAGGGGTGACTCTAGAATGTTTGTACGGTATGGGTATCAAACGAAAGGTGTTACTGAGCATTTTAAGAGGGAGTGGGCATGAGGTCTATAGGTGGACGCCTTTTCGAGATATCGTCATTAGGGTGGGCCAGGGGTGACTCTAGAATGTGTTTGTACGATATGTGCATCAAACGAAAGGTGTTACTGAGCATTTTAAGAGGGAGTGGGCATTAGGTCTATAGGTGGACGCCCTTTCGAGATATCGCCATTAGGGTGGGCCAGGGGTGACTCTAGAATGTTTGTACGATATGGGTATCAAACGAAAGGTGTTACTGAGCATTTTAAGAGGGAGTGGGCATTAGGTCTATAGGTGGACGCCTTTTCGAGATATCGCCATTAGGGTGGGCCAGGGGTGACTCTAGAATGTGTTTGTACGATATGGGTATCAAATGAAAGGTGGTAAGGAGTATTTTAAAAGGGAGTAATCCTTAGTTCTATAGGTGGACGCCTTTTCGAGATATCGCCATAAAGGTGGACCAAGGGTGACTCTAGAATATTTGTACGATATGGGTATCAAACGAAAGGTGTTACTGAGCATTTTAAGAGGGAGTGGGCATTAGGTCTATAGGTGGACGCCTTTTCGAGATATCGCCATTAGGGTGGGCCAGGGTGACTCTAGAATGTGTTTGTACGATATGGGTATCAAATGAAAGGTGGTAATGAGTATTTTAAAAGGGAGTAATCCTTAGTTCTATAGGTGGACGCCTTTTCGAGATATCGCCATAAAGCTGGACCAAGGGTGACTCTAGAATGTTTGTACGGTATGGGTATCAAACGAAAGGTTTTACTGAGCATTTTAAGAGGGAGTGGGCATTAGGTCTATAGGTGGACGCCTTTTCGAGATATCGCCATTAGGGTGGGCCAGGGTGACTCTAGAATGTGTTTGTACGATATGGGTATCAAATGAAAGGTGGTAATGAGTATTTTAAAAGGGAGTAATCCTTAGTTCTATAGGTGGACGCCTTTTCGAGATATCGCCATTAGGGTGGGCCAGGTGTGACTCTAGAATATTTGTACGATATGGGTATCAAACGAAAGGTGTTACTGAGCATTTTAAGAGGGAGTGGGCATTAGGTCTATAGGTGGACGCCTTTTCGAGATATCGCCATTAGGGTGGGACAGGGGTGACTCTAGAATGTTTGTACGATATGGGTATCAAACGAAAGGTGTTACTGAGCATTTTAAGAGGGAGTGGACATTAGGTCTATAGGTGGACGCCTTTTCGAGATATCGCCATTAGGGTGGGCCAGGGGTGACTCTAGAATGTTTGTACGATATGGGTATCAAACGAAAGGTGTTACTGAGCATTTTAAGAGGGAGGGGGCATTAGGTCTATAGGTGGACGCCTTTTCGAGATATCGCCATTAGGGTGGGTCAGGGGTGACTCTGGTATGTTTTTGTACGATATGGATATCAAATTAAAGGTATTAATGAGGGATTTAAAAGCGAGTGGCCCTTAGATGTATATGTGAAGGCGTTCTCGCGATATCGACCAAAATGTGGACCAGGTGATCCAGAAAATCATCTGTCGGGTACTGCTAATTTATTTATATATGCAATACCACTAACAGTATTCCTGCCAAGATTCCAAGGGCTGTTGATTTCGCCTTGTAGAACTTTTTCATTTTCTTCTACTTAATATGGTAGGTGTCACACCCATTTTACAAAGTTTTTTCCAAAGTTATATTTTGCGTCAATAAACCAATCCAGTTACCATGTTTCATCACTTTTTTCGTATTTGGTATAGAATTATGGCATTTTTTTCATTTTTCGTAATTTTCGATATCGATAAAGTGGGCGTGGTTATGGTCAGATTTCGCCCATTTTTTATACCAAGAAAAAGTGAGCTCAGGTAAGTACGTGGGCTAAGTTTAGTAAAGATATATCGGATTTTGCTCAAGTTATTGTGTTAATGGCCGAGCGGAAGGACAGACGGTGGACTGTGTATAAAAACTGGGCGTGGCTTCCACCGATTTCGCCCATTTTCACAGAGAACAGTTACCGTCATAGAATCTATGCTCCTACCAAATTTGAGAAGGATTGGTAAATTTTTGTTCGACTTATGGCAATAAAAGTATTCTAGACAAACTAAATGAAAATGGGCGGAGCCACGCCCATTTTGAAATTTTCTTTTATTTTTATATTTTGTTGCATCATATCATTACTGGAGTTGAATTTTGACTTAATTTACTTATATACAGTAAAGATATTAAATTTTTTGTTAAAATTTGAATTTTAAAATTTTTTTTTTTAAAAATTGGGCGTGTTCTTCATCCAATTTTGCTAATTTTTATTTAACACATATAGAGTAATAGTAGTAACGTTCCTGCCAAATTTCATCATGATATCTTCAACGACTGCCAACTTACAGCTTGCAAAACTTTTAAATTACCTTCTTGTAAAAGTGGGCGGTGCCACGCCCATTGTCCAAAATCTTACTAACTTTCTATTCTGTGTCATAACGTCAACCCATCTACCAAGTTTTGTAGCTTTATCTGCCTTTTGTAATGAGTTATCGCACTTTTTCGGTTTTTCGAAATTTTCGATATCGAAAAAGTGGGCGTGGTTATAGTCCGATATCGTTCATTTTAAATAGCGATCTGAGATGAGTGCTCAGGAACCTACATACCAAATTTCATCAAGATACCTCAAAATTTACTCAAGTTATCGTGTTAACGGACGGACGGACGGACGGACGGACGGACATGGCTCAATCAATTTTTTTTCGATCCTGATTATTTTGATATATGGAAGTCTATATCTATCTCGATTCCTTTATATATGTACAACCAACCGTTATCCAATCAAACTTAATATACTCTGTGAGCTCTGCTCAACTGAGTATAAAAATTTAGTTTCAATCAGAAGTAAATTTTTAAATGAAACATGGCACTATGGTGATTTATTACTCTTTGGACAGCTTCAATCAATCATAGGTATGTAAAGCATTAAATGTACGAAAACATCAGCTCTGATAATGGAAATTTTAAGGGTAATTAATAGAAGTTTTTGCATTCAGCAAATTGAACAATCACTAGCGAAAACGTCAAAAGTCTTTCTACATCACCTACCACCATTAATTGAGCTCGGGACGCAATTCAATCAGCTATGGATTGGCATATTGGCTTCCCAAGGCGATTGACATATTGACCAAGGGCTGTAATTTCATTGTAGCTCCATTCAATTTGCTGCGCCCCGCGGCGCCCCCAGCTCATACTGCCGTTCCTACCCATATCTACAATCTCCGTAGCAGAGTAGGTAGCAATGCTGAGCATCAGCCCTTACCTCCATATTCTTCTCCCCCTCTTCACGGCAATAGCACAGTAGTAGGTCAGGGAAAGATTCTCTTAGTACCTAATAGCTTGTGCACCATTTGCCACAGAATATGTTTGCTTGCGACATCTGCCCAATGCAGTTCCTGCCCTAGAAGGTGCAACTTTCATAGATGTTTTGGTCTCAGCGACGGCAACCCCCCGACGGGTTACATCGCGCCAAGTTGCCAGGCCGCAAACCCAACTACACCGGGTATTTCGACGATTTTACCCAAGAACGTCCAGTCCCAAGGCCACAAAAGCACTTGCGACCTGGCCTCCCTGGCGCTTCAGAATACTGCAGTCAAAGTGTAATGTGCTAACCAGGAAGATCACGGAGATAGTCGATATAAGTTTTCTAATGTTCCCACTTTCCTCTTTTGAAGTTGATGAAAGTGCGTTTTTTTAGTAGTTAACAAGTCCTGCGCTCACGATGATTATACAGACAATAGCTTTGCTGCCCTCCCTTTTACGACTGTTGCCCATCAAGGGGAGCGTGCTTTCCTCAAGATCATCGAATCCGCGTCGGCTAGTTTTATTCCCACCGAAAGAGTCCCGGAAATCCAGCCTTGTTTACCAGCGGACGCCGCAGCTTTAGCGAGAGAATGTGACCTTATAAAACAGCACGACCCCGGCGACCCCCAAATAAGAGACATAAACCCACAACTCAGATTGCTTGTGGATGAACACGAGCGGGCGATATGGGAGGAGCACTTAAAGAATTGTAACTTCTCTACCGGTGTGGGTAAGCTATGGTATACCGTGAAATTTCTATCGAACCCGATTAAGCACAACGACAAAATATATGTACATCGTCTTTGGCGATAAAGTGCTGTCGGATTAGAAAAAATGCTCGAGCGCTTTCTGTCGACAATATGTAATACATTCTGCGGTTGACAAATCCAGACGGCGGGCCAACAAACGCGCACGCAAGCATAAACACAGCGCGTCCCCAATTACCATCACCGCCAAAGACGTTGAAGATGCCGTCGTAAATGCTAAACAATCTAAACAGTAAGCCCAGAAGGCATAGCCATACCGATGCATAAAAAACTTGGCAAAGCGAAATTTAATTATATAGCGCTTGTCTTCAACCTGTCCCTGTTAACCTTCGTCATCCCCGAAAAATGGAAAATAGCCAGGGTGGTTATAAAGCCTTGGAAATCAGCTAACGCAGGAGAATCTTATCACACTTGAAGCCATTCTGCTTCCCTACTTCACTGTCAACTTTCGTCTTGCCATTCATTAGCATTACTTTCGAAAAGTACCACTGCGCTAAACGCCATTAACATGCAAATAAGTTGCGGATTGAATCAAAAATTCCACGACAGAGCAGTACTCGTAGCGCTAGACCTATCAAAAGCTTTTGATACAGTCAACCACGGCATGTTATTGCAAGACTTGAAAGGATCCTCCAAGTCTCCAATGGAGGACCGCAAATTAAACCGCATTCAAATTAGCTTTTGTATGTACATTCAACCAATAAGATTGGAAAAATTAATCATTCCTAATTTACAACTGTATTCATTGAATCATTTTACAGCTCTGCTATATATGAATTGAAACTTAATGTATACTCTGCGCTCATTAAATCTGTTAGTAGTTGCGTTTATTTGAATATCAAATTACTCACATGTGATATGAATATACCAGGTTCACCACGTCCAAACGGTACACACGAATGATCTGTGCCTCCAATGATGCTGAATCCCAACGATCCCTGATTCTTCGGTAAAATAACTTCCTATAATTTGAATAAAAAATGTTTGATTGTACACAAGTATAGTTTAAATATTGTGTTGAAAAATTTAAAAGCTACATTAAAATAATAAAAATAATGTAATACATAAAAATAATGTACAAATTGAGGCAAAAACATGTTTCAAAGATTTAAAAGAAAATCAATGAATATCGTTTTTGATGAAGTGCGTGGTGAAAATTTTTGCTGATGGTTTAAAAAATATATTTAATTATTGAATTTTATTCGCGGTGTACGTTAAGACAGACACAAGGTAATCACAGTTGAGTGGCCAAATTTACATTTTTTAGCTACTTGATACAGTATATACATACATATATGCGCATCCTGCAATTAATTATATTACTTTAACATGAAGTTTAGTCTTAATTTCGACATAAATTGAATTTTCATATTTCAAAATTATACAAAATTTACTAAATTCTTTTAAAATGTCTTCTTTGATTTGTCTGCATAAAATTAAATCAGCTAGTGCAAGACGCCACCTTTAGCTTAGTAGCTAGTGCTACTTCTCGTATCTTCGCGAAACAACAACAAAATCAGTAACCGTGGTGTTAAGTGGATGAAAGTTAATAGACCACAAGATTAACACCTTAGATAAAACGAAACTGTGATTACCCCAATAAATGCAGATTTCTGTTGGTGAAAAGTGCTTTTATCTACTGGGCTACAGTATGCATATGATCCTTGAAAGTTTAGAACACGTAAGAGTTGACGCTCAAATTTTGATAAATTAAAAAATCTTGCTATTTGAGTTCCAAAAATATTGTCCTACTGCCAGCATTCTCTATCGCGCAAGTCACTGTTTCGATACGACATTTCTGAAGAAATGATCGAAATAAGGAAGATAGTATTTTTGTATCGCAAAAGCAACTAATTCGATGAAATGAAAAACATTTAATTAAAAAAAAAAAGTTCTCATAAATTATTGAAATAAAGGGAATTTTAAAACGCTACAGTTATCTATCGCCTTAATATCTGCTTGGAGGAAAAAAATCCGTTAAAGTAATTTTTTGTGAAATAAATTAATGTCGCCTTATTAACTACAAAATGGATCAATTAGTTACTTCTTGGCGATAAAGAATAAAATTACTGGCAAAGTTATTTATCTTTTCAATGTACAAAACCTTCCAAAGCTAGTATGGTTTTTTTTTTGTTTGCATGTAAGCTGTACGTATAATCAAATTTCTATCTTTGCATAAAAATTATATATTTTTATAATGTTACCTCTACTTCCCATAAAAGAGTATTAATGTGTAGGTACGATTGAATTATTAAAATAATTAAATATGTCCATACCATTACTAAAAAAACAAAAACACAACTCTTGATACGCGTTTTCAAACTTTCAACGACAGCAAGCGAGTATACTTATTAAAGCAAAAATGTAAAAATGTATGCATATGTGTATATAGATATGAATAGAAAATGTATATTTACAAGAGTTTTTAAAAGACTATGGCCAATGAACAATGGCTTAAATAACAAAAGGTGAAAAGCACATGCAAGCGATAGGTACTTAAAGTATTCAAAATAGATATATTCCCGATGAAGCGAAAATTTAACAATATACAGTTAATGGACAAATGCAACGAAAATGCTTATAACAATGAATTTTAACAATACAATGATGTAACTCTTAAAAAATGATCACTTATTTTCTATGCATGGTATAAGAAAATAATAGAATCGGTTATACGAAAATCTAACGAGCATAGTGGGTGATGCAATAGCTATTTCGACCAGGTTAAGTTCTATTTAGTGATTCGAACAACTTTGGAAAAACTTGTACCGATTCAAAGGTATGTTATAACTAAGCATTAAACCAGTTATGGACTTTACGATACAATCGTGCTTTTTTCAACACAATAATAACAACAATAATATTTATCGGGGTATGCCTCACTTCCAATTTATGGTGTGCTGCTTTTTGAATTTTCTTAAAAATAGGCGAACCTAAACGGAAAAAATCGGTAAGTTCTACCTTAGCAGAGGCCGTTCGGCATAAAGCATGTACAAAGGAAAATACAAATCGGTAGCGCCTCCTGCAATTCAGCTTCTTGGTAAATTGGGTATGCAGCTTCATCTCGAAGGGGGTATTAAATAAACCCCTTTCGATAATTTTCTATAATAATGGTGGGTTCGGAATTAGAATGTAGAAAACGTTTGATACGAATGTGCTTAGGAGACTTGGTAACTACGAGGCATTTGGTATATATACAAAGTACACTGTTGTTATTGTAGCGATAAGGACACTCCCCGAAGGCCTTTTTACTAACTACTATTTTACCAACATTTCAATGACGATATTAAAATAAATGAAAAAAAAAACTAAAATATTATAAACACAATATAAAGGTAGCGGCGATACCATATATGTGACCTGGAATTATGAAACGACCGACCCTATTGTGCGAAAACAAGTTTTCGAGAAAAACGCGTTTAAAGTTTTTGTTTAGCTTGACTCTGTGTAGCGGCCGGCCGTTGTGAACGAATTTTGTAATTAAAATTTAAGTAAATTCCCGATAAGCTACAAGCTTGAAACTTGGAATATAGTTCAGAACCCGATGACAATGCAATAACAAGAAAAAAATCTCCGAAAGGTGCCGCATGGGTCCAAATATTTCAAAAAATCGTATTTGTGGTCCGATTTGGCTTTAAATGCCATTTGTGAAGATAGAAAACTGCGGTTTGTTCCGTTGGAAAGAACGTTAAATTTCCTATAAGAATCACTCAAAAAGTGAACAACGGTATTTTCGCACAATAGGGTCGTTTCATGATTCCAGGTCACATATGTTGCTGTAGAAGTGATTCAACAACAACAACATACCATCTATGTACTCCACACCTTATAATTGTTTTGTCCCTGCTTTGCAGAATTCAAAGGCTTTCCAAAATTTTTCATCTGCTTTCAACAGCGATATATTCAGAAAATGTAAAGGTACAGTGAGGAAATTTGGGATGTATCTCTCATGTTAATCTATATAGCGTTTTATTTCCACTAGTTTGCAAAAATAAAAGCGGCTAATAATAATTGTCCTATTCACTAATTTAAAGGTACAGTGAGGAAATTTGGGATGTATCTCTCATGTTAATCTATATAGCGTTTTATTTCCACTAGTTTGCAAAAATAAAAGCGGCTAATAATAATTGTCCTATTCACTAACTAAGTTTTGACATCATTGATGAGATGACAATTTAATTGAGTTTAAATGGATTAGAGTGGCTGCCCAGCTTATGTCGTTAAAAACAATTTTAATATTCTTCTGTTATTCAGCAACAATAGATGACCAAAGGATCACTGAAAGCCGAAGTCATGTACATTTATCGATTCTTTACATAACGATGACGAATATCGCTGAAAAAAATTAGTGAATTCTACTACCAAATAGATGTTATGTAAATCTTCGCCACGACTGGAAACTGCAAAATGTTTTGCATAGAGGTTCAATTTAATTAGTATAACTTTAATTTTAGTTTTGGGCGAATTCAACCGGGACCAAATTTTATCCACGATACTTCTATTATTTTATAAAAAAGAAGTGGGCGTTAAGCGAAAACGGCATAAAGCATGAAGGTCCCGTCAATTAGTAAGAATAATTAATATAAATCTATCCAGAGACATATTATGCCCAGTTATTGTTATTTAAAAAGGGCATATTTAATTAAAATTAGCCTGTTCTCACGATACCACGGAAAAAGAAACATTAAACGCAGTCGCAAATGGGATTCTTGTAACGATATACAAATATCACGTCACACTAATTAATATTATGTATATATATTGATAGAAAATATTTACACACATATCTAACAAACTTTTATTTAACTCTTCTGCACAAGGAAGAGACAAGAAAGTTGTGAACAAGGGAAGCTTCTTGAATGTAAATATTCCAGACTGTAACACGTTGAAAAAACTGGAGCGACACTGAGGCGACGATGCAGCATTCGTGTGACGACAGGCGCAGGAACAGTAAACAGTTTTGAACAAGTAAGAACGGGACTGTCTTCGGCTGTGCCGAAGACTTCATACCTTTCATGAATGGGGCTGAACAATAATCTTATCCCGTTCGTAATCTCCGAATAATCGGATGTATAAGATAAGAAATATATAGTGAACAGATCTACATACCTTAACGATTTTTAAGATAAATATAAAATAAAAAACGGGTAGGTACTTTGTGTGAGGATGCAAAGTTTCAGGTTTTTTGTGGTCTGCGTGTAAAAACTATGACTACGAATCACGTATTTCAAAAATATATGACGAAAACGTAACTATTTGATGAAATTTGATGAATTTTGAAGATTCTAGCCGTAAAAAAGGGGTCAAAATGACAGTTTATATGAAGTATATAATATATATACGACCGATCTCTATGATTTTTTCAGACAACAATATATGCTATATACGTAAGCATTTTGTGAAATTTGAAGCTTCTAACTGTTAAAACGGGGCAGAAATTGCGCAAAGTTTCTTATCTGAACAATCGGTTGTATGAGATATATATTATGTGTACCACCGATCTCAATGATTTTTTAAACATCAATATATGCTGTACACGTAAGCAGTTGGTGAAATTTGAAGCTTCTAGCTGTTAAAATGGGGCCGAAATCGTAAAAAAAATATATATATACTATATATATATACTATATATACCATCATATATATATTATATATATCACCGATCTCTATGATTTTTTGACACAACAATACATACTATATACGTAAGCAATCGGTGAAATTTGAAGCTTATAACTGTTAAAATGGGGAAGAAATTGCGCAAAGTTTCTTATCTGAACAATCGGTTGTATGGGATATATACTATATATACCACCGGTATCTATGATTTTCTCAGACAACAATATATGCTATACACGTAAGCATTTGGTGAAATTTGAACATATCTAAACGATTTTTAAGATAAATATAAAATAAACAAGTAAGAACGGGACTGTCTTCGGCTGTGCCGAAGACTTCATACCTTTCATGAATGGGGCTGAACAATAATCTTATCCCGTTCGTAATCTCCGAATAATCGGATGTATAAGATAAGAAATATATAGTGAACAGATCTACATACCTTAACGATTTTTAAGATAAATATAAAATAAAAAACGGGTAGGTACTTTGTGTGAGGATGCAAAGTTTCAGGTTTTTTGTGGTCTGCGTGTAAAAACTATGACTACGAATCACGTATTTCAAAAATATATGACGAAAACGTAACTATTTGATGAAATTTGATGAATTTTGAAGATTCTAGCCGTAAAAAAGGGGTCAAAATGACAGTTTATATGAAGTATATAATATATATACGACCGATCTCTATGATTTTTTCAGACAACAATATATGCTATATACGTAAGCATTTTGTGAAATTTGAAGCTTCTAACTGTTAAAACGGGGCAGAAATTGCGCAAAGTTTCTTATCTGAACAATCGGTTGTATGAGATATATATTATGTGTACCACCGATCTCAATGATTTTTTAAACATCAATATATGCTGTACACGTAAGCAGTTGGTGAAATTTGAAGCTTCTAGCTGTTAAAATGGGGCCGAAATCGTAAAAAAAATATATATATACTATATATATATACTATATATACCATCATATATATATTATATATATCACCGATCTCTATGATTTTTTGACACAACAATACATACTATATACGTAAGCAATCGGTGAAATTTGAAGCTTATAACTGTTAAAATGGGGAAGAAATTGCGCAAAGTTTCTTATCTGAACAATCGGTTGTATGGGATATATACTATATATACCACCGGTATCTATGATTTTCTCAGACAACAATATATGCTATACACGTAAGCATTTGGTGAAATTTGAACATATCTAAACGATTTTTAAGATAAATATAAAATAAAAAATAGGTAGGTATTCTGTGTGAGGATGCAAAGCTTCACGTTTTTTGTGGTCTGCATGTAAAAACTATGGCTACGAATCACGTATTTCAAAAATATATGACGTAAACGTAACTTTTTGATGAAATTTGATGAATCTTGAAGCTTCTAGCCGTAAAAAAGGGGTCAATATGACAGTTTATATGAAGTATATAATATATATACCACCGATCTCTATGATTTTTTCAGACAACAATATATGCTATATACGAAAGCATTTTGTGAAATTTGAAGCTTCTAACTGTTAAAACGGGGCAGAAATTGCGCAAAGTTTCTTATCTGAACAATCGGTTGTATGAGATATATACTATGTATATCACCGATCTCAATGATTTTTTCAGACATCAATATATGCTATACACGTAAGCAGTTGGTGAAATTTGAAGCTTCTAGCTGTTGAAATGGGGTAGAAATTGCGAAAAGTTTCTTATCTGAACAATCGGTTGTATGAGATATATACTATATATAGAACCGATCTCTATGATTTTTTCAGACAACAATATATGCTATATACGTAAGCAATCAGTGAAATTTGAAGCTTATAGCTGTTAAAATGGGGTAGAAATTGCGAAAAGTTTCTTATCTGAACAATCGGTTGTATGAGATATATACTATATATACAACCGATCTCTATGATTTTTTCAGACAACAATATATGCTATATACGTAAGCAATCGGTGAAATTTGAAGCTTATAGCTGTTAAAATGGGGTAGAAATTGCGAAAAGTTTCTTATCTGAACAATCGGTTGTATGAGATATATACTATATATACAACCGATCTCTATGATTTTTTCAGACAACAATATATGCTATATAAGTAAATATTCGGTGAAATTTGAAGCTTCTAGCTGTTAAAATGGGGCTAAAATTTGCGAAAATATATATATATATACTATATATATATACTATATATACCACCATATATATACTATATATACCACCGATCTTTATGATTTTTTCAGACAACAATATATGCTATATACGTAAGCATTCGCTGAAATTTGAAGCCTCTAGCTCTTAAAATAGGGCAGTAATTACGAAAAATTCCTTATCTGAACAATCGGTTGTGGGGGATATATACTATATATACGACCGATCTCATAAATTTTTTCAGGCAACAATATGTTCAATATACGAAAGTATATGGTGAAGTTTGATATTACAAAAATCCTCTTTTTCTGAAAAATCGGTTGTATGGAGGATATATGCTATAGTGGTCCGATCCGGTCGGTTCCGACAAATGTCTAATCGGACACCCAAATACACCTGCTCACCAAATTTTATCAAGATATCTCAAAAATTGAGGGACTAGTTTGCATACAAACAGACAGACGGACAGACGGACAGACGGACAGACGGACATGGCTAAAACAACTCAGCTCTTCAACCTGATTATTTCGGTATACTTAATGGTGGGTCTATCTATTTTCCTTTAAGGACTTACAATTTTCGGTTTCGTGACGAAATTAATATACCATTTCATTTTCATGAAAGGTATAAAAACGGGTAGGTACTTTGTGTGAGGATGCAAAGTTTCAGGTTTTTTGTGGTCTGCGTGTAAAAACTATGACTACGAATCACGTATTTCAAAAATATATGACGAAAACGTAACTATTTGATGAAATTTGATGAATTTTGAAGATTCTAGCCGTAAAAAAGGGGTCAAAATGACAGTTTATATGAAGTATATAATATATATACGACCGATCTCTATGATTTTTTCAGACAACAATATATGCTATATACGTAAGCATTTTGTGAAATTTGAAGCTTCTAACTGTTAAAACGGGGCAGAAATTGCGCAAAGTTTCTTATCTGAACAATCGGTTGTATGAGATATATACTATGTATATCACCGATCTCAATGATTTTTTCAGACATCAATATATGCTATACACGTAAGCAGTTGGTGAAATTTGAAGCTTCTAGCTGTTGAAATGGGGTAGAAATTGCGAAAAGTTTCTTATCTGAACAATCGGTTGTATGAGATATATACTATATATAGAACCGATCTCTATGATTTTTTCAGACAACAATATATGCTATATACGTAAGCAATCAGTGAAATTTGAAGCTTATAGCTGTTAAAATGGGGTAGAAATTGCGAAGTTTCTTATCTGAACAATCGGTTGTATGAGATATATACTATATATACAACCGATCTCTATGATTTTTTCAGACAACAATATATGCTATATACGTAAGCAATCGGTGAAATTTGAAGCTTATAGCTGTTAAAATGGGGTAGAAATTGCGAAAAGTTTCTTATCTGAACAATCGGTTGTATGAGATATATACTATATATACAACCGATCTCTATGATTTTTTCAGACAACAATATATGCTATATAAGTAAATATTCGGTGAAATTTGAAGCTTCTAGCTGTTAAAATGGGGCTAAAATTTGCGAAAATATATATATATATACTATATATATATACTATATATACCACCATATATATACTATATATACCACCGATCTTTATGATTTTTTCAGACAACAATATATGCTATATACGTAAGCATTCGCTGAAATTTGAAGCCTCTAGCTCTTAAAATAGGGCAGTAATTACGAAAAGTTCCTTATCTGAACAATCGGTTGTGGGGGATATATACTATATATACGACCGATCTCATAAATTTTTTCAGGCAACAATATGTTCAATATACGAAAGTATATGGTGAAGTTTGAAGCTTCAATCTGTTAAATTGGGTAAGATATTACAAAAATCCTCTTTTTCTGAAAAATCGGTTGTATGGAGGATATATGCTATAGTGGTCCGATCCGGTCGGTTCCGACAAATGTCTAATCGGACACCCAAATACACCTGCTCACCAAATTTTATCAAGATATCTCAAAAATTGAGGGACTAGTTTGCATACAAACAGACAGACGGACAGACGGACAGACGGACAGACGGACATGGCTAAAACAACTCAGCTCTTCAACCTGATTATTTCGGTATACTTAATGGTGGGTCTATCTATTTTCCTTTAAGGACTTACAATTTTCGGTTTCGTGACGAAATTAATATACCATTTCATTTTCATGAAAGGTATAAAAAAGGTGCCTTGACTGATTGCAAATTTGCACTGTAACAAAACACACCCACAAATATATCACTACGCATGTATTTGTCAAATAAATTTATATTGGTCTGCTACCAATGTGTGCTAAAGGCCATTCATAAAAAAATGAAACTTGTTCATGGGTCGGCAACTTCTAACGAGAAGAACTAACCTCTTATGTCTATTAGAATCCTCCATAATACTGCACGCGTCCAGGGGCACTCCCCAAGGAGGTTGACTGACTCCTCTACTGTGGAACTGTGGAACCTAATGGTGAACACCTGATTATATTATTGAAGTTGGAAAGAATCGGTTGCCAAGTGATCGCAAACGCCAATGACATCGCTGTAACCACAATCAGAAAACATCTTAAAACTCTAGCAGATCTACTACAGACCGAATAAATTCTCGTAATTTTTATGGCGGATCGCCCCTCGGCAATGATTTAGCAAACACTCCAGAGAGTATTTCCTTCATGAAAAGCTTCTCAGTGAAAACTCATCTGCCTTGCAGGTACCGTTCAGAGTCGGCGTAAATATGTAGGTCTCGTCTCGCCGATTTGTAGGTATAATTAAAAGGAGCACGACGCAAATTGGAAGAGTATCGCGGCCTAAAATCTCTTCGGAGGTTATCGTACCTTGTATTTATTTACTATTTTTTATGTTATTTTAGACCGTAAATTGAATTACAACAACATGTTGAGGATAGATCCAGAATGGTCACCAAGGTCCTCTACGCCTCCAAATCAGCCGTGGGAAAATTGTGGGGCTTATATCTTATAGGGTGCAGCGGTTATCCGCAATGCTTATATCAGGGACACTACCCACCCCACCCACAAAGCCTCTAGAGGTTACGCTCAATCTTCATCCAATAGACCTGCATGTTAAGCTCCAGGCTATTTGTAATGCAGTAAGACTGAATGCAGTCCTACTTTGGAGCGACATTAGATTCGGGCATACCATCCTGGGAACCATCCCGGAAAACTTTCATCTTGATTATGCTACATCGACCTTTCCTATAGACAACAAATTCCCCTTCAAAATCCCACAGCAACACGAATGGCACGATGTGTCCAAACTATACCCAGAATCCACACCAGAATTCACTGAATGACAATGTGGCAGAGGTATCTACTCAAAAGATATTTCTGTCTTTTAAGTATTATGCTGCCGAGCAACTGCAGCGTATTTCAGGCAGCACTAACAGCCATAAAGGACGTTGCCTGACCAAGCGGCTAGAATATAAGAATTTCACGTCCGCTGCAATTTACTCTTGCAGTTAAGCAGCGATAAAAGCTTTCAAGGCAGGCGCACTTCCTCAAAGGTTGCAATAGAATACAGACTGTCGCTAAATGAACAAGACTTTCGGTGCACCACAATGGTGACGTGAGTCCCGGGTCACGGTGGTGTACTTGGAATTGTGTTGCTGATGAAACAGCTAGGAAATGCAGTGAACAACTGAGGTAATTCAGTTAAAGCACATCGCTCCTCCTCTCGCCACGTGCAAACACTCTCATGTGCACATTTACCCAGAAAGCCAATATCATATGTGCACTAGAACCCACCTGTGAGGTGCCTCGCATAAATGAAAACCGAGCTAGGTTCCATATCAAGATCAATCGTCTGTCCTTATGTCCACTGATCGGGATATTATTGGGACACTGTCTGATGGGAGTACACGGTGAACAAATGGGAGTCCCAACGAATGAGTTCTGTGGAAGCCGTACCGACGACAAAGAGGTAAAAAGTGTTGAACATTTCCTCTACAAATGTCCGGATCTAGCCAGACGATGCATAGTATGTCTAAACAAGCACTTCTTGGCTCTTTGGGGGAGCTTGGAATAGGAGAAATTGAAGGTATCCTGTGCTCCATTGGCCGTACAAGTTGGTTCAACTTTTTACATTTGTTAAGAAGGAATTACGTAAGTAGGAAAACTTACAACAAGGGCGGTTCCAACGAGCTTTTCAGCTCTGGATCATGATCAAATCTCACTGGCAGCACTCAACTCATGTGTACACAGAGCAGGGTGTCTGTTATTCACACACGTCTTTACAGAATCGCCTCATACAATTTAAGTTTGAATTTCAAAACGAATTATCACCATTCCACAAAAGCGATATATTATCCATATTAAGTTATATGGAATTTTGCACTTAAAAAAACAAAAAAAAAAAAATAGAATGCTTATACTTAACAACCCTGGTCAGCAGTTAAAGCTCGTCGAAAAATGTGGGGAGAGGTATCAAGTGTCACGTTTTGAACTTAATAACAGTCGTCCGTAGGCTGATACTAAAAATTGTACTTCTAGAAGGAGCTATGTATGTGCAAACCACCATATTTTTAAGGGTCTTTTATTTTTCATATCTTATTGCGCTTACGCACCCATGCTTATGTAAAAGGGTTCTGTGCAGATAAACTATGGATCGGGCGCCGATTTTGCATAGGCTCGCGGTTCTTTTCTGATTTTTTGTGAATATTTTTCGACATAAAATAAGACCCATCGGAACTAAAAAATAAATTGCATCTTGCACGATCCAAAGACGTTTACACTGAAAGAAAAAGACTGGTAAAATCAACCGAAATACGGGTCAATTCAACCGAAATTTCTGTCAGATGTTGAATCAACTGCGCACAAATCGTTGATTCGTAATTGACCGTTTTAGTAGTCAAATGAACAAAAACAGTTGTTGCGACAGCTTTGTACGAAAGTACCTATGTTGCCATATACATACATACATAAATATGTGAATAAATAAGTACGCATGCTTGCTACATATACGTCACGCATCGGCAAATTGGAAATGCAGGTGTGTTAGTGAGAGCGCGATAATCGCGCACATCACTTGATGCATCGGTTTGCTTAGTTCATTCGCTTATTAGTAAGCAACAAGACAAGATCGTTTGTTATTATATTTTTAATGCCCACAATGGGAAGGAAAAGGTTTATACAATTAAATACATTGTATTTGCGTAAAAGGGTTGGTCAACATTAAATATTTTTCGCTTGCGCGCATTGAAAAAATTAACAAACGATCTTTGCTTGTTGCTTGCTAATAACAGTCGTCAACATTGCGAGCGACGGACACAATCGATGTTGCTGCGCCAAATGCTCAGTGACTACTAAACTAAAGAGAATAAGAATACGTGTGAATTGAGTGTGCACAATTGTGCCACTAAATGCCGATGCCTGATATACATACATATGTACGTACTTACTAACCGAACTTCAATTGGGTGTACATCAAATATGCTGGCACACATTAAACATTATACACTTTATTATTTGGTTTTATTAAACGAACTTTAACCAAATTTTATATTTTACAATTTATTTAATTTATAGTTTTGAACTTCGCTTTGCAAATAGAAATGAAAATAGTAGTCATAAAACTGATTCTCAAATCTTTCAGTTGCAGCTCAGCTCATTCTCAATTTCTTCTCTCCTATGTAGTTGCCACACTTGATTGTTTCGAACAAAATTTGTAGTATAACTGTTTGGCATAAAATTTTAAATAGAGAACTTGTAAGTTATAGAAAAGTAAACAATCAAATCGCTAGAAGGTAATTCACCACTGGAGTAACTTTACACGTAATTCAGCAAGTTTAATTTTCGTAGCACTTTAAGTTGAAACGATTCCAAAACAACTCAAACTTTTATGTTGTCGGAAACATCAACATTAAAAAAGGATGTTTTTTATTATCCTATTAGATTCGCTCGCGTGAGTGAAAATTCGTAAAACTTGAACAAAATGTTACTAACTTTGGAAAAATCCTGTTCGTTCAAACAAAACTTTTGCAACAAGAGGGCGCAATTTTGCATTTCGCTTGGAGGAGAAGTTGCAAAATTGTACCCTATAAATAGGTGTCCCGGTATCTCATAATTTTTTGCACAGTAAATTCAAAAAAGGGTTTTTCGATTTGTATTGATAACTTGAAAAACTAGTTTTTTGTTGTTTTCCCATTTTGTGTGTTTTTTCGATTTGGTGGTTTTCTTATTTTGGTTTTTTTTAACAAGTGGCACCATCGTCGTAAGTACAAAGTAGAGAGCGCAGTGAGCGTAAAATTATCTTTGAAATTTGCTCATGTATTGACTGTTGATCGCTGTTGAAATGACCAGTGAGATCAGCTGTGTTAACAGAAAAATCAGTTTGATTGATTAGGAATCTGTCAATTTTACAGAATTTTGTTAACTTAAGAGCGACAATTTCTCTTCTGTTGAAATGACTAAACTAAAACTGTTCGCTTGACAAAGAACTCGGTCGAATTAAACATAATTGATCAATTTCACCGAATCTCCGTTAAGTCAAGAACAACAGAACCGATTTGTTGATTTTACTAGCACCATTCCTTTCAGCGTACATACATTCACATAAGGCTCTTCCATTATAATTTAATTTTCTTTATTGTGAAAAAGTTGGAAGACCGGCTCGAAGTTGATAACAAGATTATTTAAAAGTTCATAATCGTAGATGCAAAAACTTTTCAAAATGTTGCCCTGCTTGTACAAACATCAAGTGATGTTACGATGAGTTTGTCATACTTTTTTCCTAATTTAAACAAATCTCAAGATCTTTGAAAGTACGTACAGCTCACATTTTTTTTGATACTGAAGGCACTATACTTAAATCTGAACTTCTTTTTATGAAGCGGGAAATTGTACAGATTCAACTATACCAAGTCCACTGATTTTAATGGTACTAATAATTTTTTTTGCGTATAATAATGTTATCATTACTTTGATAGTTTTGTTTAAGATTATAGAGGTTTTGAGCAAGAACGTCGGGACCGTAACAATGGAAACTCCTATTTGCAATAATTAAAATAAGTAAGTGAAAATTAACAAGTAAGGAAGGCTAAGTTCGGGTGTAACCGAACATTACATACTCAGTTGAGAGCTATGGAGACAAAATAAGGGAAAATCACCATGTAGGAAAATGAACCTCGGGTAACCCTGGAATGTGTTTGTATGACATGCGTATCAAATGAAAGGTATTAAAGAGTATTTTAAGAGGGAGTGGGCCATAGTTTTATAGGTGAACACCTTTTCGAGATATCGCCATAAAGGTGGACCAGGGCTGATTCTAGAATTTGTTTGTACGATATGGGTATCAAATGAAAGGTGTTAATGAGTATTTTAAAAGGGAGTGGGGCTTAGTTCTATAGGTGGACGCCTTTTCGAAATATCGCCATAAGGTGGACCAGGGGTGACTCTGGAATTTATTTGTACGATATGGGTATCAAATGAAAGGTGTTAATAAGTATTTTAAAAGGGAGTGGGCCTTAGTTCTATAGGTGGAGGCATTTTCGGGATATCGTTATAAAGGTGGACCATGCGTTTGTACAATAAGGGTATCAAACGAAAGGTGTTAATGAGTATTTTAAAAGGGAGTGGGCCTTAGTTCTATAGGTGAACGGCTTTTCGCGATATCGTTATAAAGGTGGACCAGGGGTGACTCTAGAATTAGTTTGTACGATATGGGTACCAAATAAAAGGTGTTAATGAGTATTTTAAAAGGGAGTGGGCCTTAGTTCTATGGGTGGACGCCTTTTCGAGATATTGCCATAAAGGTGGACCAGGGGTGACTCTAGAATTAGTTTGTACGATATGGGTATCAAATGAAAGGTGTTAATGAGTATTTTAAAAGTGGGTGGGCCTTAGTTCTATAGGTGGACGCCTTTTCGAGATATCGCCATAAAGGTGGACCAGGGGTGACTTTAGAATTTTTTTACGATATGGGTACCAAATAAAAGGTGTTAATGAGTATTTTAAAAGGGAGTGGGCCTTAGTTCTATGGGTTGACGCCTTTTCGAGATATTGCCATAAAGGTGGACCAGGGGTGACTCTAGAATTTGTTTGTACGATATGGGTATCAAATCAAAGGTGTTAATGAGTATTTTAAAAGGGAGTGGGCCTTAGTTCTATAGGTGAACGGCTTTTCGGGATATCGTTATAAAGGTGGACCAGGGGTGACTCTAGAATTAGTTTGTACGATATGGGTACCAAATAAAAGGTGTTAATGAGTATTTTAAAAGGGAGTGGGCCTTAGTTCTATGGGTGGACGCCTTTTCGAGATATTGCCATAAAGGTGGACCAGGGGTGACTCTAGAATTAGTTTGTACGATATGGGTACCAAATAAAAGGTGTTAATGAGTATTTTAAAAGGGAGTGGGCCTTAGTTCTATAGGTGGACGCCTTTTCGATATATCGCCATAAAGGTGGACCAGGGGTGGCTCTATAATGTGTTTGTACAATATGGGTGTCAAATTAAAGGTATTAATAAGAATTTTAAAAGGGAGTGGTGGTAGTTGTATATGTGAAGGCGTTTTCGAGATATCGACCAAAATGTGGACCAGGGTGACCCAGAACATCATCTGTCGGGTACCGCTAATTTATTTATATATGTAATACCACGAACAGTATTCCTGCCATGATTCCAAGGGCTTTTGATTTCGCCCCGCAGAACTTTTTCATTTTCTTTTACTTAATATGGTAGGTGTCACACCTATTTTACAAAGTTGTTTTCTAAAGTTATATTTTGCGTCAATAAACCAATCCAAAAACCATGTTTCAACCCTTTTTTCGTATTTGGTATAGAATTATGGCACTTTTTCCATTTTTCGTATTTCGATATCGAAAAAGTGGGCGTGGTCATAGTCAGATTTCGGCCATTTGTTAAGCCAATAGAAAGTGAGTTCAGATAATTATGTGAACTGAGTTTAGTAAAGATACATCGATTTTTGCTCAAGTTATCGTGTTAATGGCCGAGCGGAAGGACAGACGGTCGACTGTGTATAAAAACTGGGCATGGCTTCAACCGATTTCGCCCTTATTCACAGAAAACAGTTATCGTCCTAGAATCTAAGCCGGTACCAAATTTCACAAGGACTGGTAAATTTTTGTTCGACTTATGGCATTAAATGTATCCTAGACAAATCAAATGAAAAAGGGCGGAGCCACGCCCATTTTTAAATTTTCTTTTATTTTTGTATTTTGTTGCACCATATCATTAATGGAGTTGAATGTTGACATAATTTACTTATATACTGTAAAGATATTAAATTTTTTGTAAAAATTTCACTTTAAAAAAAATTTTTTTTTTAAGTGGTCGTTCTCCGATTTTGCTAATTTTTGTTAAGCATACATATAGTAATAGGAGTAACGTTCCTGCCAAGTTTCATCATGATATCTCCAACAACTGCCAAATTACAGCTTGCAAAACTTCTAAATTACCTTCTTTTAAAAGTGGGCGGTGCCACGCCCATTGTCCAAAATTTTACTTATTTTCTATTCTGCGTCATAAGTTCAACGTACCTACCAAGTTTCATCGCTTTATCCCTCTTTGGTAATGACATATCGCAATTTTTCGATTTTTCGAAATTTTTCGATTTTGTTGAATGAAAGCTTTTTTTTTTTGTAATAAAACAGAGCTTAGAGAGAAAAAAAATCTGCAAAAAAATAAAAAGTCGTCGAGATCCTTCCTCCCAAAGTACAAATTGCTCAAAATTCGTTCTTGAGATATATATGATTAAGTGGACCCAATTTTATTTTTTTTTTTGAAAAAGCGGTTATTCGTAAATATCTCAAAAAAGTTACCATAGAATTAAAAATAACCTTGATTTTCAGAATCAGGGGGTGATTTTACATAGGAATTTCATAATGGCGTCTCTGGTGCACAAAAAAAGTTGGAATTTGTGATCAAGTGTTATTAATCGTTTTGATATCTCACAATTGTCGACTATCGGTTCACACTGCCGATAAGAAGAATTTATTCAAAAAACCCCAATCTCGGCATTGTATTGTAGAACTTCTCATATCAGAACTTATTACCCTATTTCTGCTGAAAATATGTGTTGGCTACATTTACTAAGACCAAATTATTCTACAATAACGTAAAGCTACTTACATACATAGGTGATGTCTGAAACTCAACAAAACAAAATAAACTACTTAAGTGAGTCTTTTTTCATTTCAGCAGATGGTATGTATAACACAACAACGTAATAGTTCCGAAAAGATTCCGAAGTAAACCTTGTAGACTTCTGCCCGTCACTATATATATATTATCATGGGACGGAATCATGGTTAATTAATTTTTGTGTTTTTTATTACATAGTGTAGTATGTTTTCCATACTTTTTCATGAACATTGGATGATTGACGAAAGAAAAAATACGCATTGAATATTTCTTCATTTTTCTCGAAAAGCCCAGTTTTGCTATTTTTTATTCGCTGAAAAGGAAACTTACTCTTTTATTATGGAACGACAGCACCGCAAATGTGGTACACTGGAGAAACTTTAGTTTTATTTTATTTTAGTACCAATTTTTATTCTACATTTTTAGTTGTACTAAATATATTTATAGAAACGTAGTTAAACGCACTTGCTGCTGAATTAAATACTAAACCAAAAACCATTGAAACAATTTGTGAATGAATCTTGGTTATTCTAAGTGATTTTATGGTGTGTGCATCAAAATCCAGTTAAAGAGCATCCAATATCGAAATTTCCCATTTTAATAAATAATATTATATACAAAACTAAATTATATAAATAATTTGGAAATCCACATACTTATAGAATGAAATAAAGGTAGGATGAATGGAAAAGTGCAATCAAACAATTAAAAAATACGATAAAAGTTTTAAGCATTTAGCGATTGTGGTGACTTCAAAATGGACTTGCTTTTTTATTTTGTTCTGTTTTGTTGTACTTTTGTACTTCAGTTGTAAATCGTTTTTGTTGTACGTTTAGTGCTGATATGTGAAAAGTATTTTGTGTTTGCTTAATTTTTTTTTTTGTACTTTTTGCTATTTTTTTATAATCACCTCACTGATCAGTGGTTCCGCTAAATGGTTATCGGTGACTCGTGTCATTACCGTTTCCGTAAATGTGGATTTTGTAATCGTTTCGGTAATGCGACCCAACTCTGTGGGCGCTGCCGGGAACATTGGCAAATCTGGGACAGCTTTATTCACCGTAACAGTGACTGAGGGTCCAACACCCACCTCGTTGCCACACGCTACATTCACTTGATGTTGACTGCCACCGCTTAAGAAATGCGCCGGTATCATCGCTTGAAAATCTTCACTTGTCAGAGGGCGGATCGGCGGCACCTACAATGGTCGCAAAGTGGTTCCCCGCATCAAATGCATTTTTATTAAAAAAAAAACATTTTTTTTTTCAATTTGTTGAATTGATTGATTGGTTTGCATTTTGGTTAAATAGTTTCAAATTTGGTTTTTTGGTATTAAATTAAAAGAAAGAAAAAAGAAAATAATTCTGGTTTAGGTTTTCAGGTTATAAATTCTACTTAAACTACTTAGTTTTTAGTACCGATTTATTTAAGCAAATTTTCAACCGGATGATAAAATAATTAAGATGCCTATACACATTTACATATTTATATACAGCCCAATTCTAAACGAAAATTCCGTGCGAGTTTTCTCCCTTCTCCCATTCCTCGTATTCTAAATAAAAATTCCTTGTGAGTTTTTTCACTTCTCCCTTTCCTCCTATTCTGAACAATGTTCGAAAAAGCGGAAACCGGTTATGGGAGAAAAGTAGGTATTATGGATGTGAGGGAGAGGGATTTTCTCTGCCATTTCATAGGAGTTTTTTCACTTGTTAAATTAAAGGGAATGCATCAAAATAGTTAAAGGAAATTGGTTATTTTAAGGAAGAACACTTATTTGTACAAATTTGTGCTAAAAGATGTATTTATATTCTACCACAATATTCTCACTGTTAATACAACAACAACTACAACCACAATATTCTTTATTTTAAGTCGAAAAGTATATCATAAGCAACGGTAGAGCTCTTGGTATACAAATTTGATGCAGCCATCCAGAAATTGCGCAAGGATTTTTTAATAAGGCTTCAATAGATTTTGGCATATGGCGAAAAGGGAACTCAACTCGACTTGGCCGCCAGAAAATTGCTTTGCAGAATGAATGCAGGCAACTCCGATGGATTTGTGTTATCCCGCCGGTCTTCTTTTTATGTTCCGCTGTTGATGTTGCTGTGGCACCAATTCATTACTCATTTCAGTGAATACCACATGAAATGCAATAAATACTGTGCAATGTTTATATTTTATTTCTTAATTTCCAACAAATTTGCAAACAATAATTAAACTTTTCAATTTTTTAAACAAAATAAGAAATGTGCAACGAAATTTCAATTGACAAAACAGCTGACTTCGAAAATTCGAAATTCCTATTCCACAATTATTGTTCTCCCTAGGAGAACAGAATTGGAGGAATTTTTCCGCGGGAATAAAAAAATCCGCGAGAACAAAATTCCGCGAGAATATTTAGAATTGGTCTGATTATAAAATTAACTTGATGATGGCATCGACGTCTATTACAGACTGTGTAATAATAATTAGAAACTCTATTAACAGCAATAACTATCAAAAACCTAAAAATTAAGCATTTCCGGCCAACGATACAAAAATAAATAAATAAGAATGCAAAGCATATACATAATTATGTAAAGGAATTAATATATATTTCTATGTATACAATTGGATGCAGGAGTTTACACGGGGCTCTGCATGAAAAATATGTATTTATGCAATATATTTTTACTTATAAACTCATCCAATTCACATTTATCTATGTATTCATGCAAAATACGAAACACAAACACAATATTGTGGTTAAATGAAAATTAAATTACTTGTATATTTACCGTAGATTAGCACACAATGTAGTAAATAAATATTTTTAACAATATGTGTATAATATACATATATCCGTATTAATGGCGTAAATATTTTTAGAAAATATCATCAAAAATTGTTAACCGTGTATTGGAAAAAAAATCCAAATCCGCGTGGGCCAATGCAATGTGAATATCATAATTTGCACAGATTAAATTGCTTACCTCACTTAGCATAAAACTTAAAACACCGGAGCTGTATTCCAAACATTTACATTCAATTTTTATTATTAAATTGTTTAAGATATTTGATATATATTAGTGATAAACATTACGATTTGCGTGGTCGCAAGCCAACCAATAAAACTTCCTAATGTTGTATATGTATGTGTGTATTGTAGTAGCTCTTTCTCAACTTTACAAATATGATGTTCCAATATAAAGTTTGGCGGCCACCGTGTTGTGATTGTAGCGTGCTCCGCCTACCACACCGTATGCCCTGGGTTCACACCCCGGGCAAAGCAACATCAAAATTTTAGAAATAAGGTTTTTCAATTAGAAGACAATTTTTCTAAGCGGGGTCGCCTCTCGGCAGTGTCTGGCAAGCGCTCCGAATGTATTTCTGCCATGAAAAGCTCTCAGTGAAAACTCATCTGCCTTGCCGTTCGGTCCCGTCCGGCCAATTTATAGGGGAAATCAAGAGGAGCACGACGCAAATTGGAGGAGAAGCTCGGCCTTAGATCTCTTCGGAGGTTATCGCGCCTTACATTTATTTTATAATATAAAGTTTGATAGGTTATTAAAATCCGGGTTTATAAGGAAGGTAAGAGTCATTTGTGCCACTGCCATTTTCCCTTTTTCAGGGACTGAAACTGTTATTCCTTTTATAATATATGTAAGTCCTTGCAAAACTATTAATTTTGGACTTTAAATATATTTGGATCAAGATAAAAATTATTTTGGGATTTTTATTTTTTGGGTCCGATAGAACTAGTTAAACTCGGACTTTTAAAAATAAAAGTCCGGAAATAAAAGTTAAATCCGGACTTTTATTTTTTAAGGCCAAGATAAAAGTCCCGCTTGATAACTAAGAAACGGCTTATCCGAAATAAAAAAATGTTCTTAATTCGGATGAGCCGTTTCTTTGTTATCAAGCGGGACTTTTATTTCTGCCTTAAAAAATAAAAGTCTTGATTTAACTTTTATTTCAGGACTTTTATTTTTAAAAGTCCGAGTGTAACTAGTTCTATCGGACTAAAAAAATAAAAATACAGATTTTACTTTTATATGTGGACTTTTATGGAAAAAGTTCAAAAAATAAGAAGGCTGCTTGACATGATATTGCTATAGGGATACGTGGGAACTAGGGGTTTACGCCGACCACTTTATCGGCGGCGGCGGCGTTATCGGCGCGCCGGCGTACGCCGGTGTTCTTACTTTAAAAAGCTTATTTTTTCTATTTAAAAAAATAATATTTAGGAAAGATTTTGTTTGTATGTATTTAAGGAAATCAACGTTTTAGCCATTTCGGAAAGATCTGGGGTGTTTGCCTCAAAATCTCGCAGATCTTTCAAATATTTTCAGGAGTAGCTCCTTGCGGAGGGATTGTCCCTCGTTCACTTACTCCAGAGAGGCTTCGAACCTTACCCCGGTCTTTGGAACTGATACTGCTGCGTCTGCTGAAAGGAAATAGAGATGCATAAAATGGTCACACTTTTGTCTGTATATCTCGTGCAAAGCGTGGTTTCACCTGAGGTTAACTGCTATCCTTGGCGGTCACGCATAAAAGTGCCTTACGGTTGCTATTAATGGTCTATTTATACTCATGACCCTCGTGGCACAGGGCGCCTCCAGTTTTTTCGGCTGTTGTTAAGAGCTACAATTCCCGATGCGCGAACAGTAGCAATTACGACCACGAGTCGCTACCACGCCTCCTGACCCTCACACCATATGCCAGCACAAAAGCTATAAGGCTGTGACTTCGAACTTATACCTTCCTCGACGTCACTTTCCTAGAAGCTCTAGGGAGTGACAGTTCGGCCAAGGATGCCACCCTCCAAATCATAAGCAGTCTAAGTGGATGTCATTACGTAATGGGTGACAATCGTATAATCCTCGGCGCATCTACATAATTAAAACTTTACAAGGACCCTGAATAAAATCTTTAAAATGTAGACCAAAGTTTGCAGACGTTTGTGTTCACAACATTGATTTCAATAGTCTTCGTTAAATGAAAACGATATTTTAGAATGAAAGTCGACCGAATTAAATCGAAAGATGTTGACGGATGTTTTCCGGCCCTATGATATAAGAGCTCATTATGGATGACCGCGTAGCTTCAGTTTTCAGACTAGTTTGACTGTGCACTACGTTAGGGTAGTAGCACACACGTAGCTCAGGGTAGTAGCAGTTCGACTGTCTTGGGAAAGCTTTTGCTTCACCACTTTGAGTGTTCTTGCGAAGGGCAAAGCCCCACCTGGTAAATATAAGTGCCTACGTATTCACATTTGTAAAAGGAGCCGTAACGTGTATGTGATATTTAAACTTGGTTGATAAGCTATAATCAATGTGATTTACTCCAAGAAACTAGTTTTGGATACGGCCGCCAACTTTAGGAAAATTGTGTGAAATGAAGTGTGAAAATCAAAGTTAACAGTTCAGACGCTATTGTATAGCTTCGCAAATAAACAACAGATGTTCGAATGTAAGCCCAAGTGATTTTTCAAACCCTTCTCATAAGTACATATATCCTCAACTTAAGTATGAGGTAAGAATAACTTCAAAGGAGTGTTTATGTGGGTTTAAATTTTATTCGGTTTCAATTTAAAACTTATTTGAACAAAAAGTCTAAAATCTTAAAATTGTTTTAAAAAATCTAAAAATACAAACATAAAATATCCAAAAATAGAAACTTGCATACACGTCTGATTTCAAAACAAAACCCAAGAGTTTAAACATGGTGCTGAAAGTTTAAAAATAAAAAAATTCATATGTGAAAAATGCTGCAAGTTATATCGTTAGCTTAATGTGAAAATGTGCTAAGTCACTTTTTACGAATTTTACAGGAGACGAAAAAAACTGAATAATTTTTGAAATAACCTTTTTTTTTAAAACTGTGAATGAGGATATCTTAGTTGCAATACTTTTGAGTGTAGAAACTTTGAAAAAGGTAAATAGAAATCATGTATGCTAACCCAGCAGCTATTTTACGACTTAGCACAATTTCCTCACTCAAAACAAATTTTTTCTCCTGACTTAGCACTTTTTACTCAATATGTTTCCCCATCACTCCCCCCCTTTAATGACTGAAATATAACACTATAACTATATATTTCACAAAAAATACTATTTGTTTGTCAAACTATTTTTAACTATTGGCGACCACCGTGGTGTGATGGTAGCGTGCTCCGCCTACCATACCGAATGCCCTGGGTTCACACCCCGGGCAAAGCAACATCGAAATTTTAGAAATAACGTTTTTCAATTAGAAGAAAATTTTTCTAAGCGGGGTCCCCCCTCGGCAGTGTTTGGCAAGCACTCAGAGTGTATTTCTGCCATGAAATGCTCTCAGTGAACACTCATCTGCCTCACAGACGCCGTTCGGATTCGGCATAAAAAAAGTAGGTCCCGTCCCGCCAATTTTTAGGAAAAATAAAACAAAAGGAGCACGACGTGAACTGGAAGAGAAGCTCGGCCTAAAGTCTCTTCGGAGGTTATCGCGCCTTACATTTATTTATTTATTTTATTTCTAACGGTTCTGATCTGGACTCTTTTGCCGGATGGTGCGCAGACAATAACTTATTTTTAAATTCAAACAAATGCTGTGTTGTGTCTTATTCCATAAAGACAACTGCCACATACTTTATCTACAAACTAAATGCTAAATCTCTTAATCGTTGTCAAGAGAGTAAAGACTTGGTTGTAATTTTTGACTCCAAACTCTCTTTTTCTAGTCACATTGATTTCGTTGTTTCAAAATTTGTTGCAATGGTTAGGTTCAGTAGACGTAACACCAGTGACTTTATATATCCTTGGTCAGAAGTGGTATTTAATATTGCTCAATAATATGGAATCCTTTCTATGAATCGAAATCCTATAAAATTGAGAAAGTTCCAAAAATTTTTACAAAATTGCTTTACGGCAGGCACAAATTGCTTGGTCTTCAGGCTTTGCATGACAGAAGAACTTTTATCTCATTCATGCTTGCCTATAACGTAATAAGCTTGATCATAAATTGCTCTGATTTATCTACTTTGTTCATTCCATATATTCCACTGCGTGATCTTCGGCATAATAGATTATTTATCGAAATAACTCATAAAACGAATTATGCTATGAATGAACCTATAACTAGGACTATACATCTAGCAAATCGATTCAGTAGTGTTGTTAATTTTAATAACAGCTTATATAAGTTTAAGCTTGAATTGTTTTCTATTTTTAACTAGTCTGTAAGAAAGCATGTAGTTATCGACATGTTAGAATTGAAGTAGATTATAGTTAGCGCAAAGCATTTATCATACACCAAAGGCTTGTCTCAATTGGCTAAATCCAATTTCAAGGGGTTGCCAGCACAATATATATCTTCTCCAACCCAATTGTCAACTCACCTAACCGTGGCGAATCCTGTTTCATTGACAGCCGAGGCTCTGGTGTGGGGTGGGGAGGGCGGGATGACCTAGAAGATTTAATGTGGTCATATACATCGTTCCCGAGATGGTCGAGCGCTTTGTTACCGGAACGTACCGGATCTATATCCGGCAAAGGGCCATCAACATCGGTAACACTCCCCAAAGCCCTCGGGGAGTGTCTCTATCGTTAATACAACAACAACAACAAAGCATGTACTTTTAGACTGAATGAATTAAATAAATAAATAAAATGCGCGCACAAAGAAATGACTAGTAATTCAGATTGATATTATTGACAGGTTGACTTAGCACATTTTTTTTAACAGCTGACGACTTAGCACATTTACACATCATTGTCCCCAGCACGTAAAAGTGAAAAATTTAAATATTTTTTTTTGTGATCGATGTATTTTGAATTCAGTTTTAAAACTGCATTAAAATACAATTTTTCAAAAAAAGTGACTTAGCACATTTTCACATTAAGCGAACGATATTCTTTTTCGAAACATTTTGTTATACATATGTATAAAGCGTTACATGTTTTCTTACACTGATTTTTCTTTTTTCATAACTGCAAGTGTAAACCTTTCTATTTTCAAATTGAAATCCACTTCTGTGCACTAATTTTCAGAGAGACCGGTTTAATCTTTATTTGAAACAATATTTGGTTTGGTTACATATGTAGTACATAAAAGTTTCATATTTAGGTTCAAACTTTTAACCGTGTGACACATGTGAACTAGCGAAAAATAGGTCTCGTTAGATCCATAACTTATTATTATGTTTAGAAAGAGTTTGACAGTTACATGTTCATCATTTGAGTTAAAGTGGTTTTCATTCACTGATCGTAAAACGTAATACGGGCCCTGATGCCTGGATTTATGCTCCTTGCAATGCTAAAAGGGTTTGATGTGATTATGAGAAACACAACCAGCTCCGTATGTATGAGGAAGGACCTCTCCGAGTCATCCGAAATCAAACGAGGCTTCAGACAAGGCGACTCCCTTTCGAGCGCTTTCTTACCCGTTTAACCCGATTCCGTACTCATTTAATTTCTCCTACGAATTGGCTGGACGGGACCTACATATTTTACGCCGACTCCGAACGACATCTGCCAGCAGATGAGTTTCACTGAGAAGCTTTTCTTGGTAGAAATACACTCGGAGTGTTTGTCGAGGGGCGACCCCGCTTGGAAACACTTTTTACTAATTGAAATAAATAGTACGCTGCAAGTAAATAAATGTCCAACAGCAGCAAAGCAAGCAGCCACATATATGTATATGTAAACATCAAAGCATGCAGTAACACATTCTTGTAAACAGCGCAGCTAAGAGTGAGGGGAATATATCACATACACACATGTAGGCAGCAACTAAGTGCGAAGAAGAAAGAGAAACATTCACATATCATTTAATCATTACCTAAGAGCAGAAGTTATCAGTCATACATACACACGCATTAACTAGAAAAAAATATCAGACACAGAAAAGAGAAATAAATAAGCAGATGTTCGTGGGAAGTCTAGGCCTCGTTTTCCCTTATTCTGACAAATTCGGCATGCATATTTTAGAGGGTTGTCTATCACCACGGTTGCCACTTTGGTCCATTTGGACCACAAATGTTCCTTTCCAACCCCATTTGGTCCGCTGGTCCCTTTTTTCCTTGGTGTCTTTAAAATACTAAGGCCCAGGAACGGCAAGTTAACTTCTTAACTCATAGTTAACTTGACATGAGGGGTGAAATGTATAAAGAAAGCACAAAGCAAGTCGCCGAGCATACAAAAACTCGGTGTCCGTCCGCTTTCAGCAGCAAAAAACATTTGTTTATAAACAGCGCCTAAGTCCCCCTGGGCGACACCTTCGTCAGTGAACTTGGAATGTATGATTGACATAAAAATTGATATAGAAATTGCATGATGTTTTACTTTGGTAAACTAAAATATTTTTGGTTTTTGTTATTGATATTAGAGAAAAATTTTAAGTTTTACAAACGGCGATGGTTACTAGGACATGTTTCTGAATTTCACTTCTTCATCAGCTAGCTTTTCAGGCGCTGAGCATTGAACTCGAATCTCCAACATGTGAGGGGTATATGCGCCAAGTGAATATCACACTGGGTAGGCGGATACCAAACTAGTTATCATTTATATGTATAACGATAACTGGTATAGCCAATGTAGATCAAAGAGCGCGCGAGTTAGTGCAACAGAAAATACACTACTGTACCGATAACATCATCCCATGTATGATATAGAATCAGTAGTTTACATAAAAAGTATGGTCGTCTTTAAACATTGTCTATCTATCTATTAACCATTATCAGAAACCAAAACATTGTAAGCAAAGATAAGATTTCTATTTAAACATAAACCAAATACAAACATAAACAAAACATAAACAAAACCAAATAAAATATTATCAGCGAACAAAAGATTCCTATTCAACCATTGTAAGCATAGATAAGATTTCTACTTAAACATTATCAGCAAGATCCTTTTTTTGAACATTATCAGCAGCCACTAAACAAAAGAAACCAGAGCATATAAATAGACGATTAAGCATAGAAATAAGTTAGTCTTCTATTACACTGAAGCATATGAACTTCAGTTTAGAATTCATTAAAGTACATATAGATACAAATAAAGTATATTGTTTTATTTAAAATCGAAAGTACATACTTAACTGGGGGCTCAATAAGTGAATAAGTGAATAATAAAAGGAACTCCTAAAAATCAAATTCCACACGTCCTGAAAAAGAGGACAAGGAGAACCAGAAAATAAAACTGGACCTCTTCCGCAAAAAACGATTACAAGTGTTTGACCAAAGCAGGGGAATCATTATGGAAGCAAGGTTAGTAACCTTGGAACAAGCTCATGCCGCTATAGAAGCACAATTAGCCTAGCTGCGGCAAGCGCAAGTACCTAATATCGAAGAATTTCAACCGATACGTCCCAGGATAAACAATGCAAATGAAATAAATCTGAGACTATTCGAACGGCTACCAGTGTTCAACGGAGACACATCCAAATACAGGACATGGAGGGCAACCATTATATCAGCATTGAGTCCCATATAAGCCTTTATTAATACCAAACCATATTACGATGCATTATTTATAATACGTCACACGAAGATCGAAGGAGAACCAGCAACTCTTCTACAGAATCATGGCACAGTGTTCCACTTACAAGCAATACTCAATCGCCTAAATTACAGCTACGCCGATACTAGAAGCTATAACGCCCTCTTAGAGGAAATGAAAAGACAAATACAAGGAAAACAGACGCTATCCGAATTCCACAGCAAGATCTGTCAAATCTTTAATTTAGCAATGACTAAATGTGAAATTGATTACCCAGGGAATACTCACTCTCTACAGCAGGTCACAAAAGAAATAGCCATAGATTGCTTCCGCAATGGCATAAATGATGAATTTACTCAACACACATTATATGCAGCAAAACCAAGAGATTTAGAAAGTGCATACGCAATTGCCACGGAGATTCTTCATAAAAGGCAGAATAATCCGATACGACGAGAAGCGTATAACTACCCTAAACAGCCACAAAATGAAAGGAGGTATCAACCAGGAGTTCAACCTATTCCCCATATCGGAAGATCAAACCCGACACCAATGGACGTGGATACATCAATAGGAAGATTCCGGCAATCCACGAATAATCAACATCAACAACAGCAATCGTATCAACAGAATCCTTTCAGAAACAACTATGAACGACAAAGAGCAGGATATGCACCTTTTAATCCCAATAGAGGAGAACCATTTAAACGAAACCACCAACCAACGTCATCAAGATATAATATAGTACCGCAGAAACTACAAAGGATCAATCAAATAACGGATAATAATAGTGATCAGTCATTAAAGGTAAATATAGATGAAAGTGAATTTGAAAATAGAGCTACTTTTTTAGACGAGTAAATAATCTGCCGTGTCTTCAGATTATTTTACATGATAATAAAAAACTTTTAGTTTTAATCGACACAGGCTCGAAATTAAATTATATTAGGAAAAATATTCCAAATGGAAAGACCTTTCCAGTTAAACAATTTGTTAGTAGAACTCTGAATGGTTCAAACACAATAAACTCAGCTAAGAAGATAAGAATGCTAGGACAAGAATTAGTATTTTTTGAAATCGAAGAATTAAAAGAATTTGATATGATATTAGGAGAACAATCCTTGAGAGAAATGAAGGCTAAGATAGATCTGTTCGAATATAAAATGATGTATGTCAGGAGAACAGAGCAGAAGAAAAAAGAAATGGATGTCAGTCAAGTAAATTTCACAATAGATGAGAGCAAATATAAAAAAGAGGTTGAAGAAATTATGAGAATTAATGAGGAAACAAATCCTATTTTACCATTTACAACAACAATTGAAGCCACGATTCGCACTAAAACTGAAGAGCCAATATGGACGAAACAGTACCCTTACCCCTTTTCAGACAATAATTTCATAAATAAAGAAATAAATAAAATGTTAGAGAATAATATAATTAAACCCAGTAAGAGTCCCTATAACTCACCCGTTTGGACTGTACCAAAGAAAGGAACTGACGAGTTAGGAAACCCTAAGAGAAGAATGGTCATAGACTTCCAGAAATTGAATAGCGAAACCATTACCGATAGATATCCCATACCTGATGTCAACATGACAATACAGAATTTAGGAAAAGCAACTGTTTTTACAACCCTAGATTTGGAAGCAGGTTTCCATCAGATAAAAATCAAGGAGTCAGACACCGAAAAGACAGCCTTTAGCATAAACGGAGCAAAATATGAATTCTTAAGGCTGCCGTTTGGACTAAAGAATGCACCTTCAATATTTCAAAGATGCGTAGATGACATATTAAGAAATTACATAGGAAAATTCGTACATGTATATATAGACGATGTGTTAATATATTCATCCTCACATGATGAACATATGGAACACATAAGAATTGTTATAAATGCACTGCGTCAAGCAAATATGAAGATTTCATATGAAAAATCTCATTTTTTCAAAGACAGCACTGAATATTTAGGACATATTATTAAACATAACAGAATAACTGTAGACCCGCAAACAATTGAAACCATAAAAAACTACCCTGTGCCTATGAATCTGAAAGAATTAAGATCATTTTTAGGGCTAGCAGGATATTATAGAAAATTCATCAAAGACTACGCCAAGATTACCAAACCCCTAACATTGTTTTTAAGAGGAGAAAACGGTATCGTAAAGAAAAAGCAAAGTGAAAGAATGCAAATAAAATTAGATGAGGAAGCCATAAAAGCGATGAATATATTAAAAAAGGAATTACAAGCACAAGTCGAACTCTTTCAACCCGATTTCAATAAACCCTTTGATTTAACCACGGACGCAAGTAATTTTGCCATAGGAGCTGTGTTATCCCAAGGTAGAAATCCCATTTGTTTTATATCCAGAACACTAAGCGAGACGGAACAAAAATATAGCACAAACGAAAAAGAGTTATTAGCCATAATTTGGGCACTACAAAAACTCAGAAACTATTTATATGGACGATCAGACCTTACAATCTATACGGATCATCAGTCCTTAACCTACTCTATTTCAGAGAAGAACCCTAATAATAAACTAAAAAGGTGGAAACCCCAAATAGAAGAATACGGTGCCAAATTGGTATACAAACCAGGTTCTCAAAACATCGTTGCGGATGCACTAAGTCGGCAACAAATTAATCAATTAACCGACTCAGAATCGCAGCACTCTCAACTCAGCTCACCCACTGAAACCATAAGAAGGGTAGGCACTAGCTTAAACCATTTTAATAATCAAATTATTATCCAAACTAACAATGGATTAGTAAGAATAGAAAGTAAAAATATATTCGGAAAATTTAGACATACCATATACTTCACAACTATAGAACAATTGATAAGTGATATTAAAGGCGTACTACACCCAAACAATATTAACGCCATAATCACTACCGAAGAAATTATATACAAAATAAAAACTACACTAGTACAAACTTTCCCAACCACTACTTTTGTAATAACAAATGCATTAGTCAGAGACATCACTGACGAAAATGAACATAATGAGATAGTTGAACAAATACACAGAAGAGCACATAGAAATTATAGAAATAATATAAAAGAACTGCCTGAGAGCTATTACTGGCCTAACATGCGAGATATGACAAAGAAGGCAGCACAAATATGTGAGATATGTAAAAAATGTAAATACGACAGACGTCCTAATAAATTACTTTACGGAAAAACACCAATACCAAATGAAGTAGGTACACATCTGCACATGGATACATTTTTTATGGACAACCAAATATATATAACTACAGTAGATAGATACTCAAAATTCTGCTATATAAGAAAAATACCAGATAAGAAAAACTCATACATATATTTGAATGAAATACTATCCCAAATATTCCCATACGCAACGAACCTAACAACTGATAACGACCCGACATATGTTAATGTAGTAGCAAAATCCTTATACGATCGACTACATATACAGCACACAGCAGTGCCACCACAACATTCGACAACGAACGGTCAAGTAGAGCGGACGCACAGCACAATAGTGGAGCTAACTAACTTACTAGTAAAGGAAACCAAAGGTAAACACGAAGAGGTAATATTCGAAGCAGTACGACAGTACAATAAAACCATTCACTCGGTCACAGGACATAAACCCGAGGACGTTTTTTTCAACAGGGGAGGATACGACTATACAGTCATCAGAAACAGAATTCGTTATAAGCAAGAAAGAGATATCACCCAACAGAAGGCACCGAACAAACAAATTATTTACGAGAAAGGTGATATTATTTACGTTAAGAGAAGCCGAACAAATAAAAAACACGATAGATTTATGAAAAAAATAATTGAACAGGATAACGGTAAAACAGTCACAACAACTGATAAAAGAATAATACACAAAGATAACATCCGTACGAACTAGAAATGAATCTCACAATAATAATAATCTTGCTGTGCATAAACAGAATTAGTTCAGACACAAGTATTACAGACCTGAAAGGAAAAGATTATATATTAATAGAAACGAATCCAGCTTTTATATTTGATAGCTATGATTATTTATATCATATTACAAATTTAACTAGAATATTAACACCTTACCAAAATATATTAAACTCAAAATATAATTTAGATTCAAATCCTGAAGTGAAAATATTACACCGAAAAATTGAAATATTAATAAAACAGATTAATCCAGTTAATAGATTTAAAAGAGGATTAAACGCTTTAGGGACAATATTAAAATGAATAACAGGTACACCAGACCACGATGATGAAGTAGAGATACAGACAAGAATCAATCAACTAATTGAGAGACACAATAAACAAAAAATAATAAATAGTAATTTCGAAAAAATGTTAAACAAATTAAACCCCAAGGATTTCTCTGAAAAATTAATACTCACAGAAGTCTACAATGAACTTAATACTCTCCTAACTACAATTAATTTAGCAAAAAATAACAACTTCCTGTCAACTTCATTGGACTTAGAAGAAATTACAGAAATCATTGCGAAAGAAAAAACAAATGTTTTAACCATAAATATTTTAGAATATGCAGAAATTAAAATTGTTAAATTCTAACAAAACTTTGTAACAGTTTACAAATACCCAAAAATCAAAGAAAAATGTGAACAATTCTACATCCACTCATTAGCTTCAAAAAAAGGAAAATTAGTTATGGATAAAAATATTGCTTTATGTAAAGGAAATCAATACGTAAGAATCAATAAATGTAAAGATTTTATAGATCAAACTAAATGTAAGCAGAATAAAAAGGACGGATGTACAATACAAATATTAGAGAAAAATAATTCTCAATGTAAAATGATAAAAGAAAAGAATCCACCCTTTATTAATTATGGTAACGGAAACATTATTATTAGCGGATTGAATATATTAAACAACGAGATTTTAGATGGAGATTTTTCAATTTATTTCAAAACCAATATAACATTAAATAACGAAGTATATATAAACATTAGGGAAACTATGGTAAAAATACTCCATAAAAAGCATAAAGAAAATCTAGATATATTAGAATACTTAGAATCTCAATCAGAATACAAGTTCAATAATCTAGACGAAATATTATCCATATTTGTACCAATTGAACAAAATCCAATCAAGACTACATTTATAACTATATTAATTATAACCCTATTAATCACAATAACCAAACTATTATTAGAATTTAGAGTAAGGAGAAGGAATATACTTTATCAAAGAGCACTAATACAATGTCATAAAGACCATGAAGAAAGAAAACAAAAATTACTAGAGTCCAAACTGTAAATGAGGACATTTAATTTTAAGAGGGAGGAGAGTTAGTGCAACAGAAAATACACTACTGTACCGATAACATCATCCCATGTATGATATAGAATCAGTAGTTTACATAAAAAGTATGGTCCTCTTTAAACATTGTCTATCTATCTATTAACCATTATCAGAAACCAAAACATTTTAAGCAAAGATAAGATTTCTATTTAAACATAAACCAAATACAAACATAAACAAAACATAAACAAAATCAAATAAAATATTATCAGCGAACAAAAGATTCCTATTCAACCATTGTAAGCATAGATAAGATTTCTACTTAAACATTATCAGCAGCCACTAAACAAAAGAAACCAGAGCATATAAATAGACGATTAAGCATAGAAATAAGTTAGTCTTCTATTACACTGAAGCATATGAACTTCAGTTTAGAATTCATTAAAGTACATATAGATACAAATAAAGTATATTGTTTTATTTAAAATCGAAAGTACATACTTAACTCGCGTTCACACCATCGATGACATAGTTGATACATATCCGACGCTCGTCAACCTTCTCTATACCGTACACGAATACCAAAAATTAATTATAACTTTATTGAAAGATTTGCCTGATATAGTAGGTAATGATGTAGACGACCTAACCCATAAGTATACAGACAGAATCATAATGATGAGTAAGTGATGCATATTTGTTGGAAAGCCTAAATAAATCCTACGAAGCATGTAGTTTTGAGGTATCTGGATAAAATGTTATGTTCAAACCACTTTTATAATGTAGCGATCATTTTATGGAACCCAAAAAGATCGGACCAACATGATATTTTTCTAATGCCAACTAAGGGTTTTGGTGCTTTCGTGAAGGGCATAAAGTACATAACCCAGCCGAAGACAAGGACGTTCTTGATTGCTTTGTTAAATATTGCAGTTTTCCTTTTTTTCTATAACTATATAATACAAATGTACATACAAACATACATGGGTGCAGAATACCTTCTTATAGTTTTAGTAATAACAATGAGTCGAGACCGCTAAATCGGATGACTGTACCGTTTTTCATTTAACTAAGAATGCGTAGAAAACAAACGACCGCAGAGGCTATAAAAGGAGAATATTTGGGAAAAACGGGGATTGTCTAAAAAGTTTCAGTATGCAAGTGAGCTGGTGGACGACGAGTCCAATGCAAGTGATACGGTGATATGTTCAAGTCGGGCGAGATAAAAAATCAAATTAAGTTTCTGATACCACATGTGATCGAGATTGCTCCCCGCTCGTAAAAATGACCAAAAATAAATAAAATGTGTAATTGATTGCAAAACAGAAAATAATAAAATATCGAAGTATAAAATTTATCAATAATCAATGATAAATCCCCAAATCAAATTGCGATCTAGAAAGTGCTATATGTGATAGTGAAGACCAATGGTCAAGCTATAGACCAATACCATGAGTACCAAAAAGGTCGAAGAAAAATGTTTAATTGATCGTGGTAATGACACCTAATTGAGAAAAAACCAAAAAGTGCATTCTCTCAATTTCATTAATTGGAACTATATAATATTGTTCAAACCGTATTACTCAGCTCAAAGAAGAAAATTGTGCCACCATTAAAAAGGGAAGCACAGAGATGAGCCCGTAATTCGCTCGTCATATAGACCAAGATTCAATCACGGAGAATGACCAACCTGGATGTCCCAGCCGGAACAGAAGGCGTGCTTATAGATTTTTTTGTCTTACCCAATTAATGCTTATTTTCGTGAAAATTAAAGAAGTAAATATGTGGAATTGATTAGTTCGTATAGGGTAGTGTGTTAATACTTCTTAGCAGTGACTGTAAAAAAAAAAAAGAAAAAGTTTCTACTATACAATTAGAGATTTGCGCTTGTACTTGAGATAGTAGAAAAAAAAAGAAAAAGTAAAAACCCTTTTTGTGCATATAGTACGTTTATTAGTTGTGAAGAAAAAAAATAAATGTCGATTTTACATTTTATATTTCAAGGCGTTAGACTGCTAAATTTTAGAATGAAATATGAATTTTAGTGGTTTTTTTTCTTATTTGTGCGAATCCCGAATCTGCTTAACGAATTGGCTTAAACATGCGTCACTATCGAACTGATAAGTTATCATTAAACCTACCGATCAAACATGTTCGACGTATAACATCAACATCATCATCGTCGTTGGGCCCTTCGCTGATGCTGCTTGGATGATGGCAGGCATGCTTAACGAACGAAACGATATCATTTCGTTACGATAATCAACGCTAATAAACGAAACGAAGTGTGCTAACACAAATGTGTGTATGTATATACATGCCTAATCGTTGGTAAATTTTTGCGCCAGAGCATTACGCATGTACGTACATATGTGCACCTTCTTAGATACCTTTTATTATGAGGCTACGAGGTTGGATAGTGAAATCTGTAATTCGCCTTTAGTTTTATTTTAAATTTGTGCGTTCGGGATAAAATATCTAAAACCCTTTATAAATGTACAAGGAACTTACTGTAGGCTCATTTCATAAAATTTTGTGACGAAGTGACTTCGTTTCGTTTATTAACGTTGATTATCGTAACGAAATGATATCGTTTCGTTCGTTAAGCATGCCTGGATGATGGTAAGTGAAACGTAAGAATTTCATATAATTGATCATATAGTTGTGCTAACACAAATGTGTGTATGTATATACATGCCTAATCGTTGGTAAATTTTTGCGCCAGAGCATTACGCATGTACGTACATATGTGCACCTTCTTAGATACCTTTTATTATGAGGCTACGAGGTTGGATAGTGAAATCTGTAATTCGCCTTTAGTTTTATTTTAAATTTGTGCGTTCGGGATAAAATATCTAAAACCCTTTATAAATGTACAAGGAACTTACTGTAGGCTCATTTCATAAAATTTTGTTTGAATTAAAACTTATAATAGTAGAAACTTTATCGAAACAAACAGGTTAAGCTTAGACGTACGATAAGAGGATAATAGGCTATGTAAAATTTAAATTATAATAAATTCAAATTATCTACATATATAGTGAAATCTGAAGTAGGTAAATTTCTAAGTTAATGACTTACAATTGTTGTTCCAGTCGGATTCAGAAATATATACAGCATGAACTTAAACTTTCGTATAAGTAAAATCAGAAATGTATAGATTTTGATGGTAATGAATTAAAGACTGTCAGTATAAGTATAATCAGAATTGTATAGATTCTAACGATAATGAATTAAATATTGTCTCTATAGTAAAATCAGAGATATGCCTTTTGAGTAATTTATATAATTGATGGCGAAATGTAGAGATTGGCTATGGTAAGTTAGAGGAGATTTGACTTGGGTTAATGGCAACAAAACGCGAACCATTAACAGGTAGGGTGGGTTACCTTCTGCTTCCCTCTTCGAAATATTGTTGGAGTTGGCTTCCGGAATTCTTTTTTTGTTAGGAACCACATCGAGTAAGTATATCCATGTCGCTGCGTAAGTTTTGGTTCCCTGTGTTGGTTTTTTTTCTTTCGCTGGGTATCTTTTCAACCCTGCACACATTTATATTTTTTGTATGGCTTTCGCTGCATGCTACAAGGCAAGCCCACGCCCATTTTCCCTGAGCCACGCTGAAGCAACGCTAGGTATGCAGACCCGCTTTGAAAGCATGCACCTACAATTCAATCCCTCTTATTTAGCAGCCATTTAGGAGAGAGCCGTTACAAACATTCATACCAGTGCAAAGGCAGATGCCTTTAGCTGCTGAGCGATATGAATGTCCCGTTGTTCGCTGTACAATTGGTATCTAAAAGTTGCCTTTTTGTTTCTATTCCTTTTAATCATCATGTAGGAACATACATTCTGTATGTAGTTTATTCCTAATTATATATATAAGTTACCACGTTGGCGGCACCCAACATGCTGGATTCCCACAAGCTGAAGTTTACACGTGCCACTGTATCAGCATAATTATTCTTCCCACAGTCCCATAACCACCTGCCGCTGTGTCAGCATAATTATTCTTCACACAGTCACAGAGCCACCTGCCGCTGTGTCAGCATAATCATTCTTCCCACAGTCTCATGGGCCACCTGCAGCTGCGTTAGCATAATTGTTGTAAGCAGCAAAATTGCAACCCAACACCCGCTTCAAGGCCAAGTGCATTTCATCATATCGCGCAATGACAATATTGCGCAACGTTATCAAACCTATGGGAACCAAGTCAGTACCTATGCACATTGCAGCGGAGTCAGCATATTTCTATTTCACACTGTTGTGAAACTTTTGCATTGCACATGCCAGCCAAGTAAGATACCTGCGGGAAGTTAAGGCCGCACTCACACCCAGACGTCGCATATGTCTGGCTACGGAACGACGCCAAGGGAAATCTTATAAAAGGCAGCAGAAGAAATTGCGAGGGAAGTTGCGTTGGGGTATTCGTTCTAACCGATATCATATTCTATTCACTAAATTTGTTATTAGAATTATAAGTATCTTAAAATAAATCTTTTTGTAAAACTTAACTGTGTTGTTCTATTGTGTTTGCAGGGCTGTTTGCCCTTTAATTTTCTCAGTTCAAGGATCACAGATCCTTCAAGTTGTATATATACGGAATCCCTGCAGAAATTGCGAAGAGTATTGCTACGATTAAGTTAAAAAAAAAACGCTTCAAAAGAGTTCGTCCCGAAGCTCGGCCTCTATCTTTTCGAAGGTATATCGTGTTTGTTATTATTGTCACGGATATTGGCATCACTAAGCTATACCATCACTAAGGCGATGCTAAGGCCAAGCCAAGCAGTATTTACGTCAATAATGTGTGTGCGAGAGACTGTAAACTACAAACTCACATACATCTGAGAGACGCTGAAAAGTAGAAAATTCTAAACAAGTAGAAACTATATGAGAACTATAAACACTCGAAATAGTTGGTAAGTTCTGGAAATAGAAGAGCCTAGATGTATGCAGCGTAAACTATAAAAGCGGCACAAGCGAGTAAAAAGTAATTCAGTTTGATTTGAGATTTGGATTAAGCGCTATCTAGCGAGCTATAGCAGTATTATTTTGAATAGTAGAGTTTCATTTGAGCTGTCAATCAGTTTGGTTATTAAGTAAGCTATTCGTTGCAAAGTACAAGTGTGATTGTGAAGTACTTGAATAAAGGCCATTTTGCATTATTACATATTGGAGTTATTTATTCAACAGTTTAGCGATAAGAATTTAGCAGAAGGTTGCAAATAAGAGGATTTGCAAGTAAATTCGTTACAATTGGTGTCAGAAGAGGAATTGTTGAATAAATTCCAGAGGACAACAAGGACATGCGGCGTTAAACACGAACTTTAGGCACGGCTAAGAGAGGCAATGGAAGCAGAAGGAATTGATGTGGAAGAGTATGTCTTTCATCTTGATGGCGAGGAGACAACAAAAATTGAAGAGAAAAACGAAACATCGCAGACGGTTACCAGCACAGACTTGAACATGATATTGGCTGCAATATCTGCACAAACATCGACAGTAGCATCAATGTCGTCACAAATGTCATCGCAACTGGAAGAGCAGAAGACATATATGGCATCACAACTGGAAGAACAGAAAACATATATGGCATCCAAGATGGAAACTCAACTGGAAGAACAGAAAACGTATATGTCATCTCACCTGGAAGAACAGAAAACGTATATGTCATCTCAACTGGAAGAACAGAAAACGTATATGTCATCTCAACTGGAAGAACAGAAAACGTATATGTCATCTCAACTGGAATCGCAGGAGAACCGTATAACATCGAATTTTGAAGCACAAGAGGCACGAATATCCGAAATGTCGGCACAAATATCAGCGCAGATCTCTGCTCAACTGGAAGAGCAAGAAGGACGTATTTCCTTGAAGTTGGAGGCGCAAGATACAAAAATTTTACAGTTTGAAGAAAAAATCGAGGCCGAGGTGGATGCTTTGAGAGGACGTATCGAGCAGTTGCAACTAAATCGCCCAGAAGTTTCAACGAGTAATCCAAAAGTAAAAACGCCATCCTTTGACGGTTCTGTTCCTTTTCAGGTCTTTAAGCTACAGTTTGAGAAAACCGCAGCAGTGAACCAATGGAATGCTGAAGATAAAGTTGCAGCTCTGTTCGTGGCACTGAAAGGGCCTGCCGCGGAAATCTTACAGACCATCCCAGAGTATGAGCGGAGCCACTACGAAACATTGATGAGCGCTTTAGAGAGACGTTACGGAAGCGAGCATAGGAAACATATATTCCAAATTGAGTTGCAAAACCGCTACCAAAAAGCAAATGAGACATTGCACGAGTTTGATTCAGATATTGAAAGATTGGCTCATCTTGCAAATGCAGACGCACCCGTGGAATACACTGAAAGGGTAAAGACTCAGAGCTTTATAAATGGCATACGAGATGTGGAAACGAAGCGGGCTACATATGCGAATCCAAAACTAACATTTGCTGAAACGGTATCGCATGCTCTGATTCAGGAAACAGCGTCGCTTCTGTGTAAGCCAGTTTTCAAAGCACGCCGTGTGGAAGTAGAAAGGCCAGAGTGGGTAGAAACAATTTTGGAAGCACTGAAGGGATCTCAACAGAAGAATGCCGGAGTTATTAAATGTTTCAAGTGCGGCAACCCAGGTCACATTGCACGTCATTGCGATCTTGGTCCTAATAGTTGCAACAATGTGGGTGGCCATAAACGCAAAGCTGGAGGAGATGAGCAAGAGCGAGTAAGAGGTAGAGAGCTAGATCCAGCTATTGAATGCCCTGTGATATCTGTGTCGCAAATTGGTAGAAAATGGAGCAGTCTTACCGTCAGAGGGAATGTGTATGGCAAAGAACGAGTACTGACTGTAGATACGGGCGCATCTCATTCCTTGATCCGATCTGACTTGGTCAACAGGAGAGTAAAACCGTTACCTGGAGCAAAGTTGCGTACGGTCACTGGCGAGTATAACCAAGTTCAGGGAGAATTGATATGTGAAGTATTGATTGGGAAGGTCATGGTTCTACACAAATTTGTTGTGGCGGAGATTGTTGATGAAGTTATATTGGGAGTGGATTTCTTGGTTGACCATGACATCAAGATCGATATGCAGAGAAGGGTGATGCGTTATGAGAACCAAGATGTGCCACTTAACTTTAGTTTGGAAAAAGGGTTCAGCAGTAATCGGGTACTGGTGGAGAATACTCGACGAAGGCCACGAAATTCAAAGGTAAAGGTTGATAGATCGAATGGGCCAAATAAATCAAAATCAAAAGTACCTGCGAGAGAAACACTGGCATTGACAAAACCTAAAAGACGCAGGAAAACGAAGCAACGAATTTCCGAGAAAGAATGCGAGGGTAGTTTCAAGCCGGAGCGCACTACTGTTGTAAAATGTGGGAGCGATACCGATTATGCAAAGAAAATTCGTCCAGCGCAAGCTCTACGAAGTGGTTCATTGACCAAACAACAGAGTGTGAAGGAACGGCCCAGGGCAATGAGTAGTAAGATGAAACACTGGCATGACAAGAACTTTAATTCGGAAGGTTTCTTGGCGGGAGATTTGGTACTGTTAAACAACCCTCACTGGCGGAAAGGTGTTCCAGCTAAATTTCTGTGCAGTTGGGAAGGCCCGTACAAAGTTGTGAAGAAGATCAGTGATACCATCTACCGCATACAAACCACTGGGAAACCACGGGTTAGAAGAGTGGTACATTTGGAGATGCTAGCGGCAGTTAGATCGGCAGATTTGTCTGATCGGGACGATCAGACTTAGGTGGAGGGCAGTGTCACGGATATTAGCATCACTAAGCTATACCATCACTAAGGCGATGCTAAGGCCATGCCAAGCAGTATTTACGTCAATAATCAAATCATTACCGGCCACTGTGGTGTGATGGGTAGCGTGCTCCGCCTATCATACCGTATGCCCTGGGTTCAACTCCCAGGCAAAGCAACATCAAAATTTTAGAAATAAGATTTTTCAATTAGAAGAAAATTTTTGTAAGCGGGGTCGCCCCTCGGCAGTGTTTGGCAAGCACTCCGGGTGTATTTCTGCCATGAAAAGCTCTCAGTGAAAACTCATCTGCTTTGCAGATGCCGTTCGGAGTCGGCATAAAACATGTAGGTCCCGTCCGGTCAATTTGTAGGGACAATCAAGAGGAGCATGACGCAAATTGGAATGGAAGCTCGGCCTTAGATCTCTTCGGAGGTTATCGCGCCTTACATTTATTTTTTTTATTTTAATCAAATCATGTATACACATATATAAGGCAGCCGAAAGAGATGTCACACACAGATGCATTTACTTATACGCCTATGTGTGTGCGAGAGACTGTAAACTACAAACTCACATACATCTGAGAGACGCTGAAAAGTAGAAAATTGTAAACAAGTAGAAACTATATGAGAACTATAAACACTCGAAATAGTTGGTAAGTTCTGGAAATAGAAGAGCCTAGATGTATGCAGCGTAAACTATAAAAGCGGCACAAGCGAGTAAAAAGTAATTCAGTTTGATTTGAGATTTGGATTAAGCGCTATCTAGCGATCTATAGCAGTATTATTTTGAATAATAGAGTTTCATTTGAGCTGTCAATCAGTTTGGTTATTAAGTAAGCTATTCGTTGCAAAGTACAAGTGTGATTGTGAAGTACTTGAATAAAGGCCATTTTGCATTATTACATATTGGAGTTATTTATTCAACAGTTTAGCGATACGAACTTAGCAGAGGGTTCCAAATAAGAGGATTTGCAAGTAAATTCGTTACATTATTATATATCTCAGTTATATTGGAATTTGTTAGAAGCTACTTGTTAATCATGTACATTAATACCTTTATATTACATTTACACAGGCCTCGGATGCGTACTTCCAAATGACTCATTTGAATGCGTTTACACTCGCACCTCGGTTAACCTGCAGGAACCGTCTGGAAAAAAAATAGTTGGGAAAATTGGGGACCACAAAACAAATAATAAAAGAATTAAAAAAAAAATAAATGTAAGGCGCGATAACCTCCGAAGAGATCTAAGGCCGAGCTTCTCTTCCAATTTGCGTCGTGCTCCTCTTGATTTTTCCCTACAAATTGGCCGGACGGGACCTACATGTTTTATGCCGACTCCGAACGGCATCTGCAAGGCAGATGAGTTTTCACTGAGAGCTTTTCATGGCAGAAATACAATCGGAGCGCTTGCCAGACACTGCCGAGGGGCGACCCCGCTTAGAAAAATTTTCTTCTAATTGAAAAATCTTATTTCTAAAATTTTGATGTTGCTTTGCCCGGGAGTTGAACCCAGGGCATACGGTGTGATAGGCGGAGCACGCTACCATCACACCACGGAGGCCGGTAATGATTTGATTATTGACGTAAATACTGCTTGGCATGGCCTTAGCATCGCCTTAGTGATGGTATAGCTTAGTGATGCTAATATCCGTGACACTGCCCTCCACCTAAGTCTGATCGTCCCGATCAGACAAATCTGCCGATCTAACTGCCGCTAGCATCTCCAAATGTACCACTCTTCTAACCCGTGGTTTCCCAGTGGTTTGTATGCGGTAGATGGTATCACTGATCTTCTTCACAACTTTGTACGGGCCTTCCCAACTGCACAGAAATTTAGCTGGAACACCTTTCCGCCAGTGAGGGTTGTTTAACAGTACCAAATCTAAAAGAATTATCTTTCAATTTTCCCCGATATGGGTTTGTCAAGCCACATCGATGCAACCCGCTTAGAAAAACTATTTTCTTATTCAAAAAAAAAAAAACAAATCCTAAAGAGTTTGACGTGGCTTTTATCGGGACTCGAACTCAGAACATTCGATATGATAGGCGTAGTAGCAACGCCACATCAAGACCGCCCACAAAACAAAAATCAGTTACTGAAATTAAATTTCATTTTTTCAATATAATGTTTAGGAAGTACCATAAATATTTTTATTTAATTAATATTTTACCTACCGTTTTTTATCGCTGCATTGTTAATTGAATTTTTGAATATATTTTACTGGCAAATTATGTCTTCACATTGGCGCAATTTTCATTTTAATTAAATTAGCTTTGTGTTTTGTGAGTATAAAAGTGCAAGTAATGATTTAAACAATTTTTTTGAATGAATGAAAGCAAATGAGCTGAATGCTTTTTTTAAACTTAATATACTATCAAAGCGTTTAAGAAAAGCTTTCAACAACTGTCAGTGAAGATACAATTTCGGAACTTATTTCTTTGTTTACATTTATATTGGGATAATGAGTAAATCCATTGAATTGTTAAATGATGACTGACAACAATTATAATATTTCACTATCGACAAATGCGTGTTATCATAAATATTTATTTATTTATTAATACCAATCAATCACAAACTGATATGAAATAATGCAAATAAACTGAAAGCCAAATATTCTTTTGCATACCTGGGTTTCAGAGGAAGCATCTGTGGCCGTTGTATGAGTCGGTTTATCATCAAAACTAGTTGGCTGTGCGGCATTGCCATTAGCTGGCAGCGTTTCTGAAGTCGCGTCGCCACCCAAGGGAATAGAATTGGCACGTCTTGGGGCGGGTATGGGTTGCCCCGTTGTTTTATCGATTTCCAACTGCTGAGGATGCTGGTACGAGGCGTTTGTTGTTGGTGCAGTAGTAAAACCATTTGTTTTCGCAACAATGTTAGTACACGCACCAGCGGCTGTTTGGTTCGGCGGTAACACAGCATTTTTATTTGTTTCGTATATTGTTGGTTGGTTGGCTGTATACTGAAATTGTTGTTGTTGTGTTGACTGCTGTTGCTGTGTAAATACTGGTGGTTGTATGTTGCTTTGAGCTTGTTCTGTTATTATATCACCAATGGAACGATTGAAATTTGCTAAAGTGACGTGCATGTAGGGACAAAAATAAAATTTAAATAAGACATAGCAAAGTCTCTAATTCACTATTTGATTTATATATTTGAAACTAAACACGCACCTGGCCGATTTGCGAGATAGCCCGAAGGACTAAGCGAGTTTAAAACTGCTGGACTGCGTGGGCTTAATGGTGCCTCTAGAGGTCCACGATATTCACGTTGCAACACCAAACGTACAAAGCGTTGCGGTTCAGTCAGACATTGCACCGCAGCATCATGACATGCGTTCGTCATGTCATTGCCATTGATCTGTAAATACAAGCCACGAACACAAACATTAAGTACTTTTAATACACACACACAAGCAGATTGACCCACAAGTACATGCGAATGTGGTAGTGACAACCGCGACAAATTGCAAATGTCAATGTGTAATTGCGAAATTCGCTTTGAATGCGGACAAACAGAAGTACAAATGTTTATATGTATGTATATTGTTTAATCTGACTAAAGTGATTAAAGGATATGGTAATGATAAGCTTTGTTGTTGTTGTGGTAAAGGTTTAATATACTTACAGCCATCACACGGTCGCCGACCATTATTTTACCGTCACGATGCGCCAAACCACCCTCAGTAATGCGTGAAATGAAAATTCCATCACAGCCATCCTTAAATGGTGGGGAGCCTTTGCCACCAGCAATACTAAAACCCAAACCCTGTCCAATTTGATCACGAATTAAAGTGGTATGCAACTGAAGGTAGCTCAATGGACCATCCTGTGGCAACTAGAAATGATAATGAAACAATAAATTGATTAAAATAGTTATATCGCAATCGTACTTAAAACTTAAAATATTTGGCCAACTCTTTGTATTATATTATATACTAAACCTCGTCGATACAAACTAGTTTTGTTATTGTTGTTATAATTAAGACAGAAGATACGCCACAGGGCTATTGGATGTTATTCTTACATTGAAGGCGGTTTTATGTGCAGCGAAGAGAATTTCGTCTAAATGGATAGAGAGGCTTAAGCAAATTACTACCACAGGAAAGGTTTGCCCTTTAATGTGTCAACAATTCCCAAGGCACCAAATGTTTATTAAGGCAGGGATAGCCGATAATGACTATTTTACAAATCAACTCTGGTTGGGTTGAAATTTCGCAATTTGGTATTACAGATTACAACTCAACCTGTCAAAAAAAATGTCACTTGAGTTGTCTAGTCTAACAACTTTTTGTGGCATTACCGTTTACAACCTTGTGTTGGTGTAGTTGTCAAAGACGTCAAAATCTTACAACTGATTACTACGAGTTGTCTCATACAATTTTACAGTTGTTTTGATAAAATGTAACGTTTTAGAAGACGGTTCACCACCTAATTTTTAACAAACATTTTCAAAGTCGGTATCAAAAAACGTGTTTCGATCTCCGATTTAAAAATCCGAAAACAAAAATTAAAAATTTAATTTCTGTCATATCATTTCGGTTCAAATTTTCATGTGCTTGTATTTTGCAAGATTTTTTGTACACGCTAATGCAGAAAGGCGTTGAACTCACCCAGGTTAATTTTTACAAATCGCGGCCGAAGGCCGCCAATTCAGAAAGATCTTCTGTGTAAAAAAAAATGTGGATCGGGACTCATATTTCGGACTCTCTCGGGCTATTTTGTAGGTTTTTGTAAATATTTTGCAACAGAAATAAAATTTTTAATTTCCGCTTTCGAATCCTAAAAACGGAGATCGAACGCGTCTTTTGATACCACCTTTGATAAGAGTTAGATGGTGCACGGGCTCATAAAACGTTACCAAAAAAAAGCAAACAATTTAAAGCCGGTAGTTAAACCCTTTTTAATCAAATAATAATCAACAATTTTGTACACATTTATAGAAAAAAAACGAAGGATTACATTGAATACATTTTTGACTTTATGGAGCGACATTCCGAAGTTGGACGAGGCTGGCCGCAGTTCGGATGCAGCCAAAATAGGTGAAATTATGCGAACGTGAGTCCCATTGATACTAATCACTATTCCTGGGAATGTTTCAGAGTAAATTTTAATCCACTTCGCACAAATATGCTCCTCAATAATATCTAAAACCAGTCCAACACCAAGATAATTTCCACAAATTTTTGGTAGCTGCATCAGCAAGGAATCTGACTGTGGCGCATAATTTTAAAATAGGGGTACAGCCTTCCCTGTTGTTTGCCGAAAGAATTTGTGCAAATGGTCCTTACTTTTATTTAGTAATGAGCAAAATGCTTCCTTTCAAATCTGCAAAATAACTTCGTTTCATTTGTCACTTAAACATTTTCTTACTTGGTGCTAGGTAGTTCCAAGGGATTGGAATGACCACGCGAATGTTTTCCGTATTCGCGACACGTCAATCACCAACATTTTAGCCATTATAAAATAGATTTCATATCATATAATATCTTGTAATAACAAAATCACTTTTGCAAATGCTTAAATTTTCGCCACAAATTGATCAGCTGTTCATTTATCTGTCAAATCATCACTTTCTTAGGTTGGCAACACCAATTCAACTTCAACTGAAATAAGTTGTAATTCGTAATAGCAAACAGGAGTTGAGTTGTCTGAAAGTTGAGTTGTTTTAATTACAACCCAACTAAGTTGAGTTGTATACCGTAATAGGGGCATTAAATACAAAAAATTAATTAAGGCATCAGGTGCAGATAGTAGCCAGGTCAGTTGCAGATGAATATGTTATCAAGATGCAAAAGCAGGTTTTAAGAGATATTAATATAAATCGTAATAAATATATGAGTTATTCATAGAAATACTAAGTTAATCATTATCGGCGAACCCTGATTTTCGCTTCCCAAGTCAGCCGGTTCTGTCATTTCAGTGTACCCCCATTTAATTTGTTGTGTACCTCCACAAACTCTCATCCTTTCAGCACATCCTTGCAACGGAGGCTCCATATTCTCCCAGCCCAGAACCTGATCCCGGTCCATGGAAATGGTTTGCTGTGTGTGCCGGAAATAAACCTTTTCAGGACGGTCACACTCTCTCCAATATGTCACGTGCAAAGGATGGTTGCATCGCACGGGGTGTTCTGTGCTAGATCCCAACATCCGTCGACCTCTTAATTTTTACAAATCTTTTGCGGCACCTTGCTGTTCACGCCCAAGGGCGTCCCGTAGTCTGCGCCTCAACGCCCCCCCCCCCCCCCCCAATTCCCCCTAGCAGCTCCGTTGCTCAGCAAGCCACGACAAGTACCCGCTGCTGCCCGCGTCACCAGCTCAAATGGCCGCTCCAACCCGCAACTAAAATCTCCGTAGTAGGGTTAGTAGCAATGCCCCCGTCTTCGCCCCCTCTTTCCGGCACTAGCACATGAGTGGGTCATTTACTCTTAACCCTATAACCTTGTGCACCGTTTGCCAGCGCAGAATATACATATATGCCTGCGATATCTGTTCAATGTAGTTCCCGCCTTCGACGGTGCACTTTACTTGATGTTCTGGTCTCAGCGACAGTAATCCCCCAATGGGTTTCATCGCCCTATGTTGCCAGACCGCACATTTAACTACATCGGGCACTTTGGTGCTTACTCAAGGACGTACAGTACCAGGACCCCAACAGCACTAGCGACCTATTATCCCTCAAATCAGGCGCAGTAACCCTGGGATGTGTTAACTAAGCAGATCACGGAGATAGTCGATTTTATAAAGCGGCACAACATTAGCATTACTGCGACCCAAGAGACTAAACTCACGCAAGACGGCAGATCCGCTCTGGGTACAACGTCCATAAAAAAGATCGCGAGAGCGGAAATTGAGACGGGATCGCATTTATCACCCACCACTTAGTTTAATATAATCTATTTGATGCTAACACTGGTCCTATGTACTGGAACGTCAGGGCATATCTGTCCGGTCAGGTTTAGAAATTATCAACATCTGCATCCCCTCTGTCACCTGCTGCCCTAGTGAATCCTGCCCTGACATCACCGCACTACTTAAACTCGAATTATTCTAGGCGATTTCAAATGCCCACAATGATCTCTGGCATTATGATCTACAGGCGGACAGCAGGGTGAAATTCTGGCGGAACAAATATAAGAACCGGTTCTGCACAATAAACGGGACGCCCCCACACATATGGTAGGAAGCCGTTATAAATCGCCAGGCATCTCCATCGTGAGCACAAGACTTTGTAACTGCGTCAATTGGCAGCCGATGGTAACATTGGCATCCGACCCATCCTCCTCTCGCTCGAGCGATCAGCCGAATTTATCACTTCTAAAAAAACGCACTTTCGTAAACTTAAAAAAAAAGGAAGGTGTGAAGATTACAAAACATATACAGTAGGGCGGGTCGATTTAAAAATCGCTCATTGCTCTGTGAAAATCGTATTCTAGGGATCAAAATAAGAAACTTTGCCGAAGGAACCATACCTCTAAAACGAATTCTGATGTCCCCCCCTTTGGGTCGAACTTTTGGGTAGGGGTAATTTCAATTCTACCTGCTGTGTCTTGTGGTGGCTTAAAAAAAACAACACAAGCAATTTTACTATCTGCAATTGTGTCACAGTGATACTTTCATTTTTTAAAACGGTTGAATAAAAAACCCACACAACTATGTTTACGACATGCAAATGCATCACAGTGATGCGTTGGTTTTAAAAGGGGGTTGTAAAAACGCTAATTTCTAATAATTTTTTTAATTTCTTTTCTATTACTAAGTTAAATTCATTTTTTCATTTACATATGTTCTGACTAAATAAATTTCTAAAGAGAAAAATAAACTCCAAAAAGAAAAAACATAGGCATTTCGCTGATTTTTTCATGTAAAGTGCAGAACCGGCGATTTTTTGAAATGTTTGTATGGTGAACCCCCAGGGGGTTCCAGGGGGTTTGCCACTGGCATCGGTGGGTCGGGCCTCCAAAGTTAGTGGGGGTCGGTCATACATTTGGACTCGATTGGAGCACTTCAAATGGGTCAAAGTGGGATTTTTCAAAATTTGCCCCTACGACCCAAAGGGGGGAGGGCATCAGAATTCGTTTTAGAGGTATGGTTCCTTTTGCAAAGTTACTTATTTTGATCCCTAGAATATGATTTTCACAGAGCAATGGGCGATTTTTTTGCCTCCCCACAAATCGACCCGGCCTAATATACAGACAATTACTTCGCCGTCCTCCCAATCCCGGCAGATGACCGTACGGGAAGCGTGGGTGAAATGGTTTTTGAATCCGTGTTATAAATATATGACTTGTTTATTTATAGTTAAAACTTTAAGCAGCTTTAAAAAAATGGCATGGTCGTTAATGAATATATAATACAAAGAACCATAATTCTGCAAAAATGCAAAGTGATACCAAAGGCTTCTGTTTTACGTGTTGCAAAGCTTTTAAATTGACTGCTCTTTAATGTGGGCGGTGGCAACCCCAATTTTACTGAATTTCTCTTATACATACTTTCGTTAGGATTGGTCCATTTTTATTCGATTAGATGACACTAATGGAATTATGAGGTGACCACCTAAAAACGACTTCTCAAATTTTCATGTCGATTTTTTTAAAAGTGGGCGTGGTCGCCAATCAATCTTGATGATTTTCAATAAGTGTATATAGCCCAATCCCAAATTTTGATATGATATCTTTATAGACTTTTGATTAACCGTTTAAAATCTTTAGCATTTGCTTCTTCCAAATATGGGCGGTGTCACGAACATTTTCCAAGATTTTATCAAGTTTCTTTTTATACTAAGCTGAGCAGAGCTCACAGAGTATATTAACTTTGTTCGCATAACGGTAATCCGTAACGGCATAAACTAATCGAGATAGATATAGACTTCTATATATCAAAATAATCTGGGCGAAAAAAGAAATTTATTTAGCCATGTCCGTTCGTCCGACCGTCCGTAAACACGATGACTTGAGTAAATTTTGGAGTATCTTGATGAAATTTGGTTTGTAAGTTCCTGGGCGCTCATCTCAGATCGCTATTTAAAATGAACGAAATCGGTCTATAACCACGCCCACTTTTTCGATACCGAAAATTTCCAAAAACCCAAAAAGTGCGATAATTCATTGCCAAAGACGGATAAAGTGATTAGACCTGGTAAGTGGGTTGACCTTATGGCGCAGAATAGAAAATTAGTAAAGTTTTGGAGAATGGGCGTAGCACCCCCCACTTTTGAAAGAAGCTAATTTGAAAGTTTTGCAAGCCGTAATTTGGCAGTCGTTGAAGATATAATGATGAAATTTGGCAGGAGCCTATATGTGTGCTAAATAAAAATTTGCAAATTTGAATGACGAACACGCCCACTTTTTAAAAGAAAAAATTTTTTAAGTAAAATTATAACAAAAAATTTATTATCTTTACAGTATATAAGTAAATTATGTCAACATTCAACTCCAGTAATGATATGGTGCAACAAAATACAAAAATAAAAGAAAATTTCAAAAAATTTCAAAATGGGCGTGGCCCCGCCTTGTGAAATTTGGTAGAAGCATAGACTCTATGACGTTTACTGTTTTCTGTGAAAATTGGCGAAATCGGTTGAAGCCACGCCCAGTTTTATTACCCAGTCCACCGTCTGTCCTTCCGCTCGGCCCTAAACACGATAAATTCAGCAAAAATAGATATATCTTTACTAAACTTAGTTCACGTACTTATCTGAACTCACTTTATCTTGGTATAAAAAATGGCCGAAATCCAACTATGACCGCGCCCACTTTTTCGACATCGAAAATTACGAAAAATGACAAAAATTACATAATTCTATACCAAATATGAATAAAGGGATGAAACATTGTAATTGGTTTGGTTTATTGACGCAAAATATAACTTTAGAAAAAACTTTGTAAAATAGGTGTGACACCTTCCATATTAGGTAGAATAAAATGAAAAAGTTCTGCAGGGCGAAATCAAAAGCCCTTGGAATCTTGGCAGGAATACTGTTCGTGGTATAACATATATAAATAAATTAGCGGTACCCAAAAGATGATGTTCTGGGTCACCCTGATCCACATTTTGGTCGATATCTCGAAAACGCCTTCACATATACAACGAAGGGCCACTCCCTTTTAAAACCCTTATTAATACCTTCAATTTGATACCCATATCGTACAAACAAATTCTAGAGTCACCCCTGGTCCACCTTTATGGCGATATCTCGAAAAGGCGTCCACTTACAGTACTAAGGCCCACTCCCTTTTAAAATACTCATTAACACCTTTCATTTGATTCCCATATCGTACAAACACATTCTATAGTCACCCCTGGTCCATCTTTATGGCGATATCTCGAAAAGGCGTCGACCTATAGAACTAAGGGCCACTACCTTTCAAAATACTCATTATCGCCTTTCATTTGATTCCCATAACGTCCAAGCACATTCTAGAGTCACCCCTGGTCCACCTTTATGGCGATATCTCGAAAAGGCATCCACCTATAGAACTATGGCCCACTCCCTTTTAAAATACTCTTTAATAGCTACCATTTGATACCCATGTCATACAAACACATTCCATGGTTACCCTCCTTCATTTTCCTACATGGTGATTTTACCTTATTTTGTCTCCAAAGCTCTCAGCTGAGTATGCAATGTTCGGCTACACCCGAACTTAGCCTTCCTTACTTGTTTCGTCTTAAAGTCAACCTTAATATCAAATTTCATCACTTTATTTATCTTTGGTTATGCATGACCGCATTTTTAGAATTTTCGATACAAATTTGTTTTTAAAGTGGGCGTGGTCGCAAAAGATTTTGTTGATTTTTATAAAAAATATGTGTAGTGGCAAGGAGAACATGCATGTAAAATTTTGGCACGAGATCTTTAACGTCTTTTTCAAAATGTGGGCAGCGCCACGCCCCTTTTCCCAAAATTTTCCAAATTTTTGTTCCTCATTATAAAGCCAACTGACGTACCCCAAGTAGTCTTACTTTATGGGTCTTTGGTAAAGAACTATTGGCATTTTTCCATATTTCGAATTTCTTGATTCTTTTAAGCCTTTACTTATTACCGTTATACAATAAAAGCTACAAGTACACGCTGGATATAAAAATAAATAAATACTTGGCGCCATTTGCCTTCGAAATAGTTTGTGCAGAATTTATTTTCCAATTTGCTGTGTGCTCCTTTTTTTAAATTTTTCTGTACAAATTGGCGGGGAAGGATACATACATGTTTTGTGCCAACTACGAACGGCAGTTGCAAGGCAAATGAATTTTCACTGTCATGCTTTTCATGGCAGAAATACACTTGGATTGTTTGCCGAGGGGCCAACCCGTTTACAAATCACTTGTTTTTTTAATAGAAAAAAATGTTTTCTAAATTATTGATGTTACTTTGCCCGGGACTCGAACCCAGGACCTGCGATATGATAGGCAGAGCACGCTACCACCGCACCACGGCAGCCATTTGAGGGATGATTGCAACGCAAGTTTGGTACGATAAAATGCAAGAAATTAGGAAGCTAAATTGCACAGAAGTTATATAAAATTATACGCAGTCTTGTACCTCGCTTCTTGGAATAGTCTAATACATTTTGGCCTTTGTTTGGAGGGAACTTTTAATTTAATCCTTTTTAACAAAAGAAATTGTCAATAATCAATATACCTTTCTTTCGGTGGGATACTTTAAGCTTTTCTGAAAAATCGATCACACTTTCTTTACCAACTTTCCGCCTTTTCGTCGAGTTGCGTTTATTCTTCAGCAATAACAACTCGATGTGAAAGCAAAACATTTTACAAGCGAGAATAAAAACAGTAGAGTAGAAATAGCAACGAGTTTTAAATTAAATTTCGGGTTAGCTCCTTAAAAAAAATTTTTAACTGTACTTTATATGAATTCACATTTGTAAAATCATTTTTTACATATTTTCTTAAAAAATTTACAGCTAAACTGCTGTTGGCCATTACACCATAAAACCCACCTTGTCATTTTCCAAAATGCCATTTGTCGTTGCGACGCCAACATTTTGCGGTTGTTCCTGTTGCTGTGATAAATTTACCACATTTGTTGGTGCTGCATACGTTAACGGTGTTGTAAATAAATTTGCTTGATAACTGATGAAATTTGTTGGGGAATGATGTTTTTGTTGTTGCTGTTGTTGATGCTCTGGTATGATTTCAATTGGTTTTGGAATGAATTTTTCATGTTGTTGTTGCTGTTGTTGTGACGCTGTCAGTGGCCGAGTTTCCACCGATTTCTGCAAGTGAAGAATATTCAATTTGCAAATACATAATGAATTAAAAGCGCATTTCGCTCGTCAGTAAATGAAATTCAATTTGCCGTCATGTCTTAAAACGGCAATTTAAAATTTTCACAAAGCTAATGATGAAAACATGTATTTAATTACGTTAACTTTGGCATTGGCAAAATGATGAATTATTACGAATATCAATTCACCTGTGAAACAGAACCATCTTCACTGAACACGGGATGTCCTATAAGCCGTGTTACTTCCCGCTCCACCACCAGCACCAACACTGCTCCGCAAGCTTTTAATACTTGAACAGCTTGATAATGATCAGCTTCAACCACAGATATACCATTGACTTTTAGAACTTTGTCACCTACTTTTAAGCCAGCCATATCAGCAGGTCCCCCTTCAGTAACACGTGATATGAAAATGCCTTCATCGTCGCCCTTGAACGGTGTAGATCCTCTACCACCCGCTATGCTAAGACCAAGCCCAGCTGTAGTCCGTTCAATGTGTATTTCATACTGTTCGAGACGTAGCTCTGTGAGTCCATCAAGCGCATCTACATAAATATAAAAACAAAAGCAAAAATACGGTTAATTTATGAGGAGTTGCCTCAGAGTTTAAGATAAATACAGTGAGCAGTATATGTAAATAGGAGAATGTTGGATTTTATATATCATATAAGAGAATATACCCTGATTATATTTTACTTCCGAACTATGTCAATTTTTTTTAGCTTGTCAAATAAAGTACGTAGGTGAGCAGTTAGTAGTTTGAGACCTGAATTCCTTAATTGGGCATTTATTGCGTACAGATTTAGAGTGAACAATGCTTTATTAAAATTTGATTTTCTTTACAACGCTGTAATGAATTTTTTTGACATTGGCAACTCCCCTACTGAAAATTTGCGGTACTTAGCGGCGGTGCTGCCTACAACTAATATATTTTTTCGGTCTGCGTATCCGCTGCTATGGAGATAATACATTCTAAAATTTTTTATTGTCCAAATATATTTTATTGCTATATTTATATGATTTTTAATTTTATTAACTACTAGCTTTACACGGCGTACGTTTAACGTCCGAGATCGAGTGAATGTTGCGTTATTTTTTCTGTTTTGTTTGTTGATAATTTAGTTTATTGTTCTGTAAATTGAATTGCATTTTGTACGCATATTTCGTGAAATTTTCGTTTAAAACATTTTATTATTGTATGTTATTGTAATGTATGTACACAATATTTTTGGTTTTTTCGTTCGGTGCAAGGATAAACAAATTTTTTGGCGTTCCAACTCTAGAGCACGTAACATATAGCTGGCCATGGGAAGAGCACGGACTCTCTAAATTTAATCCTGTAACAGTTAGCGCTTGTCCTTGTGCTTTGTTGACTGTAATTGCAAAAGCAACGCGTACAGGAAACTGTAAGAGCTTAAAACTGAATGCCAAATCTGTAGGAATCATTGGGATCCGTGGTATGAGCACATTTTCACCTTTGCTTTTACCGATGATGATTGTTGCTTCGATTAAATTAGGCATTAATTTCTTAACGCAAAGTCTGGTTCCATTGCACAATTTTGGTGGGTCTAAATTCCGAAGAAGCATGACTGGTGAGCCAATTTTCAAAGTTAATATATGCGCATGCATTCCTGGTGGTTCATCTGTAACTGTGTCGATCGATTTATATTTCGTGATTCACCACGAATTTGGTTTTGAATGCGGTCATTGATTTTGTATACATAATCAATTTGGGAGCTAAGATTGCTCGTTCCCATAGCCAAAAAAAAAATTTCTTTATCTTACCATTACTACATCCAGAGATATGCAGTATGATAAATTCCATTTGTATGGAAGGTGCCACGCCCCTTTTTCCTAATTCTACATTTTCTTGGTGGTTTTAGGCATTGACCTCATATAACTCCTTACTGAATTTCAAAGTTCTGGCATGTATACCTTCAAAGTTATGCAGTACCAAAGATTTCATTTGTATGGGAGGTGCCACGCCCCTTTTATATATCGAAATTATTTTTAGCCTAAAACCTTCCCGTTGATCGAAGGAACCTATAACCAAAACTTGTTGATGATTGAAGTGTGGGAAATACGTTTCCATAGCGAACATACACACAGAATTTGATTTTTATATATTGTAACGAATTTAGGGAAACTCCGCTTATTTTACACCTTCTACCAGCGTTCGTATCGCTAAATTGTTCAATAAATAACTCCAATATTCGATAATGCAAAATGGTCTTTAGTAGACTACTTTGAAAATACTTCACAATAACACTTATACTTCGCAACTGATAGCGTGCTTAAAACAAACTGATCTTGCTTACTCAGCTTTTGCTCCTTTTATACTCTCTGCTGTGTCGTTCGCATACTTCTAAGTTTTTTCTTCTTCTAGAATTTACTACTTGTTTACCAGCTATGAACTCACCAGCTATAAACTACAGATGCACGTTTATAGCTTCTCATATGCGCGTGTATATGTGAGTGATACTTCCACCGATGATTGCTTACTTTTGTGAGTATCTCAGATATATGAATGTGTTTGTGAATATCTCCCCGCTTCTTGTATGTACATATGTGTAGACATAATGAATGATTTGTTTATGTAGATAAAAGTGACTGCTTAGTATCGGCTTAGAGATGATAGTATGCCTTAATGTTGCTAATATTCGTCACAATATATAGATTCCAATGTATATGCCAAAAATGTCTTATGGGGCAACTTAGGAAAGCTCGCAAAGCTTGTAAACCTCGCAGATCTATACGAACAGCAAATATATAAAGACTGTTCCGAAAAGAGTGAACACTTCATTTTGCTTGCAATTCGACGAGTTTGCAATGTTTTCATTCAACTTTCTTATAAGGGAAACAAGCATATTTAAACTAGTTTATGATTAAAGGAAGGAAGCAAAAAAAGCAACACCTTTGTACACCTTTTTCGATAAAAGTAGCCTATATATATATATATTTCTTTTTTTTAAATTTTGTGACAGTATGGACAAATTAAGCTTACAAGGACATATTGAGCCCGCCATTTACCAGGTACCGTTCCATTGGGTTCAATTCTGGAATGCTTGGTAGATTCTCCTCATTTTATTTAACTGTTCAAGCCCTTTTTTTTAAGCTATATACCCAACAAACTCAAAAACCTCCAACTAAAAGCTTCGGAAATTCGTAAGATTTTCTGGAATTTTCGAATTTTACAAAAACGTTTTTGAGAATGGTTTGCATAGTTTCGGTCACAAAATGCATGCCGGTTTTATCTTAAAATATGCAAAATTAAAAAACTTAACTGGCAAAATCTGATAAAAATTTACACTCCTGTTTTCTGATTCCTGCTATATATACATAAAATTTAACCTTAATTAAGTTAGAAGCGAAACTTGCCCTTTTACATCCATTGCAATACTTTTCTTATTACTTTTACATATCGTCTTTTGATTTTATAATTTTTATTTGATATTAGTTGTGATACGGTTTCTGCTCTTTCGTTTTCATTCTAACAGATGAGTGACAATCTTTGCATGTAAAAAAAATAAATGCAAGGCACGACAACCTCCGAAGAAATTTAAGGCCAAGCTTCTCTTCCATCTGCAAGGCAGATGAGTTTTCACTGAGAAGCTTATCATGACAGAAATACACTCGGAGTGTTTGCCCGATCATTTCGGATGGGCAACCCCGATTACAAAACCGTTTGTGTTTTTATTTGAAGAAACTTGTTTCTAAATTTTTTGATGTTGCTTTGTCCCGGATTTGAACCCAGGATCTTCTTTGTGCAAGGCAAAGCACGCTACCACCACACCACGGTGGTCACTATGTATGTATGTATGTATCAAAAAAGACACATCAGAAATTTCGTATTCAAGACACGGTTTTATTATTACCCACAAATATAAAAATATAGTGGGTGGGTCTTAATAAAACCTAAACACATGCTGAGTATGTATAAATGTGTGTAACGCTGCTTAATACACCACGCTTAAGTGGGCGTCCACAAATAAAATCTTGTGTTCTTTCATTAAATATTTGGTTATAATTCTTCACTTATTCGAAGAGCCCACAGCAACAGCTGACACTCTGCAGCTGCATCATCAGCATTATGGTTATAATAATCATTACAAAAACACTACCATTAATTCTTACCATATTGTCTATTACGCTCCAAATCTCCAGTGTACGTTGTTACAATTCTAACACGTTTGTCGTTGCGCTTAAGCGAATTACTTGGGTTGCGATTTGAAGACGAGAGTGAACTACGTAAACTCAGATTGGCTGGACTATTGCGACCACCAATAGTATTTCCAAATGAAACAGAACGACGTGAGCGAGGAAAGGTATTATCACCTTCTTTAATTTTCAACTTTATATTAAACATTTCTAAATTTGCAATTTTTTATTATTTACTGCTGACTTTTATGGACGTGTGCTCTTCGCGAGCTCGTATGTACATATGTATGTAGGTCCTTATGCGAACCGATAATCCGTTTATACTCTTCACGTATTTGATATGAACAATATTTCTACTTTCTTCACAATTTAAGTTTACAATATTGTCCATATTATATTTGCACACACATTCATACTTAATATTTCACCGATTTGCTGTAAACGGATACACAGATCAGCCTATCTAATGCATCATCATTCTGTAAAGAGCTTTTATCAATTTTATTATTTTGTGCTACACAAATTGAAATATTTCATCGAATCGTCCTATGCAGTAGAGGAAGCATTTGCGCCGAAAAACAGGAAGCTGAAGAATATCCTAAGTATGTAGGTAAGTGCGAGTATGCATACGCAATATCATAAAAATAACAAGTAAGAAAGGCTAAGTTCGGGTGAAACCGAAGATTACATACCCAGCGGTGCACTTGAAACGCTGAAGTAGGAGTGGCTTTGCGATGATTTCGCTCATTTTCAAAGCAAATACATAGTTGTAGCTATGAAAAAAATGTTTATGCCAGCTATGAAAAAAAATGTTCGTTCGGATTGGAAGATTTTTGTTCGACTTATGGCATTAAAAGTATTTTGATAGGAGTAATAAAAAAAGGAGCTGGTCACGCCCATTTCAAAAATTTGTTTAAGTTTGGTTCTTAGCTCAACCATACCACTTCTCAACCATACTACATCCACTTTCCCTAAGGTCTAATCTTAACAAAGTTTATAATAAATCTATGACATTTAACTACATTTGACTGATATTCTACCTCAGTAGTGGTATGGATGAGCTAAGAACAAAACTATAACCGATTTTGATTTTCTTCACTCAGTTTATATAATTTGGCAAGGAATTTATGTTTTGCGTCATAATACCAATCCACCAACCTAATTTCATTAGCTTAGCGGTATTAGTTTTTGAATTATCTCATTTTTTCAATTTTTCTAAATTTCTATATCTAAAAGTAGGCGTGGTTATCGCCCGATTTCGCTAATTTTCAATACCAAGCTATTCTGTGTCCAGATAAGACCGTGTACGAAGTTTGGTGGAGATATCTCAATATTTGTGTTAAGGGACGGACATGACTTAATGAAATTTTTTTAGATACTGATGATTTTGATATATGGAAGTCCATATCTATCTCCATTCCTTTAAACCTGTACAACCAACCGTCATCCAATCAAAGTTGTAATACCCTGTGTACAAGTACAGCTGGGTATAAAAATCGAAAGCAGTGGAAAAACAAAATTTCTCAAACATAAATGTAGTAAATGCACTCAAGCATGGATGCATTGAACAGCGGCATGCCATGCAGCAAACATATGTATGTACCCAGCAGTAAAACATGTTATGAAAAAACGAAGACGGCTTGCTCCGATGGCAGACACACTTCATAACAAAGTAGTCTAGTTAGACTACACTAAACCAAATAAGAAATTTAGTATATATAAGATTAGAACAAAGTTCGTTTCTTTATACAAATTTAAATTTATTATTGATATTAAAAAAACTTACAGCACCACTCAAGGCGGTGGTTTCTAGAACATATTTCGGAATTACCCAATCCTTCGTCAGCTAACTCTTCGGTATTCGAACCTTGGTACCTACAGTAATACTGGTGTAGAAGCCGGAGCTGAAGTGTTGCTCCGTTGTTCGCTGTCTAAGTGTCCAGTAATTGCAATTTTTTTTTGTGTTTTTTTCTTTCCAACACACCTTTCGTTCATACATTCGTTTTATAGATCTGTGTGGGTGGCAATGGAATTTTATCACAATATTTACTAGTGTGCATCCGCTGCCCTCCCTTAAAACGCGGTTTGTTAATTTTTTATATTTTCTCTAATTTCAATAACAAAGAAATGTTTATTTCTCAAGTTGATATCAAACATAAATCTACAGTTGAGGAGTTCCATATCAAAACGCAATAAGTGAACATACAATTTTTTTCGGATTTTTCAGATAACCATATTCTAATTTACAATATCTTCCAGGCTGTGCATAAAATTAAGGAAATAATTAAAATTCCGATTAAAAATTTGGATTTGCATCAAGACCTTAAATTTTTTTGTTACGTTTTCTCAGTTTTCTCGATTGCAATTATACCGGTTTGATTTGGAGCTCCTCAGTGAGACACAATATTTGAGATTTCAGACGTATATTACTTCTCAACTTGAGACTTATTGAAAAGGTCAATAATGTTTTGTTAAAAGGGCGTATCTGACTTACTTTACAAAATCGTTTCCCGGCGCAATTTTTGCGTTTTTCTTTTCAGAAGCTTTTTATTGTTACGCTCAGCATGATTTTAACACCTATTCTCGTGGTAACGATAATTTCCCTCAACTTTTGCAAACATAATCATTTTGTTACGAATATTAGCAAAACTAAGGAGTGCTGCTATCTCTAAGCCGATGCTAAGCAGTGACGGGAATTCACATCAATAATTCAATCATTATGTACATAAACGAATAAAACATTATGTCTACACATATGTACGTACACGCAGCAGAGAAGAGATGCTCCCAAAAGTACGCAATTGTAATTGCTGAAGTGTCGCTCACAAATACACGCATATGAGAAGCTATATACGTGCATCTGTAGTTGTAATTATATGACGGCAACTAAGCAAATTCTGGAAGCGCCTAGAAGATGCCACAAGGAAATCACAGAGTATAAAAGCAACAGCGGTAGAGGCGCTATAAGCAGTTTCGATTAAGACGATATCTAGCGAGCAATAGCAGTATTATTTTGAAAGTCAGTTTCATTTAAGCTATCAGTTTGGTTATTAAGTCAGCTAGTTGTAAAGTATAAGTGTTATTGTGAAGTACTTTAATAAAGGCCATTTTTCCGTTATTTATTCAACAGTTTAAAGATACGAAAGTGGGCAAAAGATTGCAAATAAGGGGAATTGCAGTAAATTCGTTACAATATATATTATTTCTAATTGCTGTTTTATGTACGGGTCCCTTTTTCGCTCTTATTTGGAATCCAAATCTATAAATAAAGTTTTGGTTGTAAAGATGGAGATTCGGGCTATTATTTTATTAAAATAATTTGTTAAAAATAAACGATTGTGAGCACACAAAGACATCTATTTTTACTATGGCACTATTGTGAATATTTGCACTGCATTACTGGCAGTTGCCAACATACGCTAGATGGCAGCGCAGGCTGTAAGTTTTAATTTATTGATATAATAGCTAATTTTTGTTGATATTTGATAAGAGGCTTTTATATTGGTTGCGCAAGATGCGCACAGGTCCTGTTCGTACCATAGTAATAGGATAGGAAAGCTGCCCTTATATTGTGTGCCTTTTACACAATCGTAATAAGCCTTATATAACGCGCCAATTTTTTGGTGGTAATGTATATCCTCATCCAACGAGTAGGAAGTAAAAATTGCACTTTACAAAATATATATTTGCTTATTGGATTTTAATGCGTTCAACTGTATCGACAATAGCTTATGAAAGTGACTACACAATTCAACACTTAAATCGTGTGGATCACAAGGAAAAGTCTGAACTTCTGTTGAGCATTAAATTTGGACTGGTCGCACTATATTTTTAAAAAGTTAAAATGAATTTAAAGCAGTTTTGAGATTTCACCAAAAATCTGCGGAAGACGAGTAGCTAATTGAAGTTAATTAGAATGGACCTAAGAACGTTGTCAGGTACCCAGTTCTACTGCACGCAGTCTGGAGAGGAGGAAAAAAAACCATCCAAATAGAAAAGTTTGGCAGAAAGGTTCTGATCTGGAAAGTAATTGGTAAATGCGGTCATAAGTCATTGCTGCTTTTTGATAGGAACTATCAATACAAAAATTTACGCGAACGAGTGTCTTCAAAAACGTCTTTTGCCATTCCTACGTTGTCATAATGGGCCAATTATATTTTTACCGCACTAGGCTTCAGCTCAATACGCTTGTCCTTGAAGTCATTTGGACCTTCAACCCAGAGCCACCTTGCTCTGGTTGGAGAGTCTTGAAGCTGAAGCATAGCAGCAGGGCGACGGGTCAGGCGATACTCCTGCTCAACATGGAGTCACTTCCTTTTTTGGATCTTGCGCATGGCGCTATTAAATATGGTTTTGAAACGGTGAAGGTCAAGGTGTACTCCAATGATTTAAAGGCGGCCTATGATCCGAAACTGGATATAGAGCCTGAAAAAGCGGAGAGCGAGGAGGAAAAGGACGCAAAACCTAACAGGGTCAGTCCGACGGATGACACGCTGGGCGGGGACGCGTCTTCGCTCTCCCCGTAAACGATGGACAGACTCAGTGCTTACACTGGAGAGGAGCCAATGTCTGATGAAGACGGCGATTCGACAGTGGTGGAGGTGGTCGGGGCTCGGCTTAGTGCGAGTCCTACAAATAAACCACCACCACTGTAAAGCAGCATCTGCTGCGCTGCTGCTCCAGTTTTCCAGTGGGCGGCTGGCATAGCCCTTATCCAGGAGCCTTGGGTAGTAGGGCACAAGATGTACGAGCTGAAGGCAGCAGGATTGACGTTGGTAAGTAGTGCCACACGTGGGAAACCGAGAGCTTGCATCTTGCTAATATCTAACATAAATTTTCTTTTTCTTCCCCAGTTTAGCGACGAGGATGCTACAACTTTGATGTTGACGGTCGGTGGTATGGATGTTACACTGGCGTCTTTCTACTTCCCCATGAGATGTCGGCTCCGACGGAGCTAGTCTGCAAGATAGCTCGGGAGGCCAAGGATCCACTATTACTAGCGGGAGATGCCAATGCGCACCACGAAGCGTGCGGTAGCGGAGACACGAAAGAGAGGGGTGAGTCACTCTTTGATTTTGTTATTTATCATAACTTTAAGATTTGCAATAGGGCTTCGGTACACACGTTTGTTACTAGGAGCAGAAAGGAGGTTCTAGAAGACACCCTGATCTCGGGTAGCGGGGAATCCTTGATAAAGAACTGGATGGTGCTTGAAGACCACTCCTTTTCGGATCATAGATTTGCTCGCTTCGACCTTGGCGGGGTGGCGCTCAGAACTGGCTGGCACAGAAACCTAAAAACGCCAATTGGCGTATCTATAGAGAGGAGCTTCAAAAGAGGCTCTCAGGATCTAGTGTTCGTATTCTCCAGAACTCTGCAGAGCTGGATAATATGGTTCACTTGTATACGAAGGCTTGCGGGGAAGCTCTTAACAAGGCCTGCCCTGGGTAGAAATCTAGGGGTAAAACCAAACCACCATGGTGGAACGCGGACCTAGACAATCTATGCAAGGCTTGTCGGAAAGCATTCAATCTTGCTAAAGCCTCCAGGGAGGCCGAAAAATGGGATGCATACAAAATGATGCTCGCGGATTATAAGAAACTGCTAAGTTCGTCGAAGAGGACGGAAGTTTTGTAGCGAAATGGAGACGGTGTCTGAGGGATCCAGGCTCAGAAAGGTGCTCTCTGGTCCTTCAAAGCACCAGGGCCGGATGAATTGGAACCGGTACAGCTCCAGAAAACAATCGATCTGAGCTCTTTGTGGTTGTATAACATCTTCAAAGGAGTTTGCGCTCTTAACCATATTCCACGGTTGGAACGATTCAAGGGTCACCTTTATACCAAAAGCTGGAAGGACTGGTCACACGACCCCTAAGGACTTTAGACCGATATGTCTGACATCCTTCCAGTTGAAGACACTCGAGAGGTTAATGGACTCCACATTAAGGGAGGCTTTGGAGGGAAATTTGTCTATATCCCAGCATGCGTATATGAAAAAGAAGTTCACGGAGACAGCCTTGCACGCAGTTGTCTCCCAGATCGAGAAATCATTAACGTTCAAGGAATTCACACTCATAGCTTTCCTCGACATTTAGGGAGCCTTTAACAACGTTACGCCCTCTGCGATAACTGATGCACTAACCGGCTTGGGGCCGATTCGCGGCTAGTGAAACTCGTTCAACAGTTGCTGTTGCGAAGAAAGATTCATGTCGACCTAGCTGGTTCCACGGTGGTGAAGCACATACGGACAGGCACCCCGCCAGGGGGGGGGGGGGGGTACTTTCTCCACTTCTATGGGTTGCCACACTTAATTAGCTCTTGGTTCTTCTTGAGAAGGACGGATGTAGCAAGGTAATCGCATATGCAGATGACCTCGCGCTGTTAGCTAGCGGGAAGTTTCCGCAGACACTATGCGATCTAATGCAAACTACGCTGAGACTGGTGGAGGACTGGACCAGGAAAGGTCTATCGGTAAATTCAGCCAAAACTGAACTGGTTTTGTTCACTAGGAAATATAAGATTCCTGCGTTGCAGCTGCCGGTGCTAGCGGATACTACCCTGACGCTTAGGGACTCTGCCAAATACCTAGGAGTATTTTTTGATAGGAAACTATCCTAGAGGGAAAACGCTCAGGAGCGTGTGAGGAAAGCAACGGTGGCACTGTACAACTGTAGGGGAGCTGTTGCACGCAGATAGGGACTATCGCCGGATATTACCCTGTGGCTCTACACTGCTGTGGTTAGACCAATCCTTCTATACGGGGCTTTGGTCTGGTGGACGAGCTTAGATACAAAATCGAACTTACGAGTATTACAGAAGGTACAAAGAAGTGCTCTCGTCTGCGTGGCGGGCACTCTACGCACCACCCCTGCGGAGGCGCTGGATACTCTTTTTATTGTGTTGCCAATACATTTAATGGCCAAGCAATGTGCGGCTATTCTGCTCTACGGTTGCGGGAGTTATAATGTGGTTGCCATGCAGCCATCCTTAAGAATCTAGATTCGCATGAGGTTGTTATCCCGGATAGGGATTATTGGTCGAAGGAGCCGCCGGACCTTAGCGATGGGCTGCGAATTTATAATGACGGCTCCAAACTGGATAAGAAGGTGGGCAGCGGGGTCTTTGGACCTCAACTAGGGCGGAACATATCGTTTAGCCTACCAAATCAATGCAGCGTCTTCCAGGCGGAGGTGGCTGCTATAAATGAGGCCATTGATCACCTGAGGAATGCTGTTCACGACTATAATAAAATTTGTATTTACTCTGGCAGCCAGGCTGCACTAAACGCGCTTGGATCGGTCACATGTAAGTCCAGGATAGTGGAGAAGTGCCGCAAATCTCTTAACGAGATATCTGAGCAAACTTCCCTCAGTCTGGTATGGGTGCCTGGATACTCGGAAATACCGGGCAATGAGGTGGCTGACGAACTTGCACATCCGTTCCGCTTTCGTCGTCCTAGAAGGGATTGAGCGTGCCGCTCGCTCCCTGTAAGCTCACTTTGAAAGGAATTTTCCTTAGGGAAACGGGTGTGAGATGGAGCAATCTCGTATCCTGCTATCACACTAAGCTCGTATGGCCTGAATGGGATGCGAGACGTACAAGAAGTCTCCTTCTTTTTAGAAGGGACATATCTCTGGTGGTTGGATTTATAACCGCCCACATAGCAATCGGGAAGCATGCACAACGGCTGGGTGCTCCTTATAATGACTACTGCAGGAGCTGCAAAGACGAAGAGGAGATAGAAACAGTCAATCATTTTCTGTGCGACTGTCCTGCGCTTTGGCGCAAGAGAAAGGAATCTCTGGGATCTCCCTTGTGATTTGGCTAAGTTGGAACCTACGAAATTCCTGACATTTGCTGAACCGACCTGTTGGTTTGAGTAGGGGAGAGATCCACGTGGTATTACAATGGGACCTTTTGGACCTAAGCGTAATGCTTTCCCGAGAAGATGAGTGATGTGGCAAAGCAGTCACTGACTGTGGCGCTGGTTGATCATAGCAGTCCTTTCGGACAGATGACCACTGAAAGGTGTAGATCTGTAGAAAGGGAACTTATTAGCTTAATGCTTAAGATGATGCGGGAACAACCAAGTAAGCCCCTTCCAACCTTTGATTCGGGGGGATGGTATAATGGTGTGAAGATGATAGCGTGCGACAATGTCGCGAGCTTGCGGTGGCTGGAGGAAGTGGTCTCAAACCTCCAAAGTCAAGGCACGAACGCGCGGTTTGAGGTGGTGGATAAAGCGCAAATCCCCGCGGTACCAAAAGTTAATGTATGGATACCATGCGTGATGAAGTCGGAGGATACACTGCGACTTTTGCAGAATCAGAATCCGAACATACCGACACAGGATTGGAAGGTACTTACTGTATCTCGGCCTACGGAGGAAGGGCAGTCCTACATCTTCCAAATAAACAAGCAGGCGGAGGATATGTTGTACACGCAGCTTGGAAAAATGTCCTTTGGTACAGGCAAAATTTATATGCGGCTCAGGAAAAGAAGTCCCGAGGATAAAAATCCGAACATGCTGGAAGTGGGCGAAGTCGAAAAGGACCTCAAAAGCCTGGACTTAGCGAGCGCGGATTTGGCGTTTACTATGCGCAAACGGAAGGAAGGGTGCGAGCTGTAGTAATGGTAAGGATACAGCTGCATTCATATATGCTGCCTAGTTACACTACTGGAGACCTCGTAGTGGTGGCCGTTGAGCAAAGGAATAAGCAGGCACTTATCCTGGCATCCTGCTATATGGCCCATGCTGCGGAGGTTCCACCGATGGAGTGCAAGAGGCTACAGGACGAGGGGCGCAAAGGGCGGTTGGTCATAGACGCGGATGCAAATGCGCACCACAATGCCTGGGGAGGAGCAGATACGAACGAGAGAGGCGAATCTCTATTTTGTTACAAACTGCAAACCAATTTGCAGATAGCCAACATGGGAAATATCCCTACATACATTGGTCCAACATCCAGCAATGTTTTGGATATTACACTGAGCTCCGAACGTGATATATCAAGATATGATTTGATGGTTCTTGATAGACCATCCTTCTCCGACCATGCGTATATCAGCTTCAGCATCCCCCTAAAGAGGGTAGAGAAGGGAGGAACCTATAGAAACCGTAGGTCAACAAACTGGACTAAATTCCAGAAACAGGTAGAAACGAAACTGGGACAACCCAAAGAGGTTGCCAATGTGGAAGAACTGGAGGAGTCTAATGAATTCCTAACTAGGACACTTATGACTGCTTATAACAAAGCTTTCCCTTTAAGAAGATTCAGAGGAAAAGCAAAGTCGCCATGGTGGAGCAATGAGCTGAGTTTTCTAAGAAGACAGGTAAAAGAAATGTTTAAGTTAGCAAAGACCGCGGAAAGCGCAGCGGGTGGGGACGAGTACAGGGATCTACTGGGGATCTACAAGCGTGAAATTTCCAGGACGAAGAGAATCTCATGGAAAAGTTTCTGTACGGACATAGAGTGCTCCAGCGAAACAGCACGGTTGAGAAAAGTCCTAGCAAAGGGAAATATAGTCCAGGGACTAATAAAGAAAGACAACGGGGAATGATCACATAATAGTGAGGAATCCCTTGAGGTGCTTCTCGATACACATTTCCCATCGGGAGATGGTTTAGAAGAGCCAGCAGACCGCACTCACACTTCGATCACGCAGCGGGTAGTGCCGGGCTTGGTGACCGATAACAAGATCGAGTGGGCAGTGAAGACGTTTTCTAAATTTAAATCGCCGTGCCCAGATGGTATATTCCCGGCCATGCTACAAGTCTCAAGTAAGGCGGTCGTGGAATGGCTTAAAATAATATTCGACGGGTGCATAAGACTGAATCATGTACCGCACTCTTGGCGAACTTCTCGTGTAGCTTTCCTACCAAAGGCGGGAAAGATAGGTGACGTGTTGCCAAAGATTATAGACCCATTAGCTTAACTTCATTTCTGCTCAAAACCTTTGAGAGGCTGATAGATGTGTACATAAAGTCCAACGTGGATGAAAAGCTGCTCTCCACAACACAATATGCGTACACCAAAGGCAAGTCGGTAGACACCGCATTGCATAGGGTGGTAATAAGCGTAGATAAAGCCCTGGAATATGCTCTAGGAGTCTTCTTAGACATTCCCGGGGCTTTCAATAATGTCTCTAAATGGGCGATTATGGATGGTCTTAATTACATTAAAGTACATCCAGCCTTAACCAGATGGATCGGCTGCATGTTAAATTGCAGTAAGATTACATCACAATAGGGATTGTACGAGGCCACGAAATCAGGGGACAGGGGAACGCCGCAGGGAGGGGTGCTATCACCTCTGCTGTGGACGCTGGTCATCAACCAACTGCTCAGGCGATTTTATGAGGGACCCGTAAAACTTACGGCTTACGCCATGACGTTGCAATTGTCATAAGTGGAAAGTGCCTTCCAACGATTAGCTCTTTGATGGATCGGGCGCTTCGGGATATGCATACCTGGGCATCAAATGTCGGGTTGAAAGTCAACGCGGATAAGACGGATATGGTCTTGTTTACAAAGAGGTACAAGGTCCCAAACTGGATCAGCCCTAAGTTAGGAGTGGTGACCCTACATGAGAAACCTTGCACAAAGTATCTAGGAATCATCCTAGACAGTAAGCTGTCATGGAAGCTCAACGTGGAGGAGAGGGTGTAGAAGGCTTCAACGGCACTTTTTGCATGTAAAAGAACGCAGGGGTGTACGTGGGGTTATCGCCCTCTCTTTCCCATTGGGTTTTTACAGCGATTTTAAGCCCTATCCTATACCATGGAGTTCTTGTTTGGTGGAAAGCCACACAAAAAGCAACCTACCTCAAAAAATTAGAGGGGGTATGCAGACTATCAATGCTTAGAATTACGGGAGTCCTGAAAACAACACCGACAGCTGCACTGTATGCCATTCTGCACATTCCACCTGTAGACCTGGTAGCAAAAAACATAGCGTTAACAGCTGCAATCAGGCTCGGTGCCTCGGGGCAGCTTGAGAGCCGACCATACGGCCATAGTAGTATAGCATCATCAATCACAAGACGAACAGACTACCTGATTCCCTATCTGCGCCTCGAGGGCGATCTTAAGGCCACAATAGAGGTGGACGGTTGGCGCAAGGGTGCTCAAATGGCGGACGAGGCGATACATGTGTACACAGATGGTTCCAAAGTAGTGGAAGGAGTAGGGTCTGCGGTATACTGTGCTGATCCGCAAATAAACAGATCCTACAGACCGCCGGATTACTGTAGTGTTTTACAAGCGGAAGTAGTAGCCGTAACCAAAGCAGTAGAAACCCTGGAAGAAAATAGCCCAAGTTGCAATCGTGTTAACTTTTATATTGACAGTCAAGCAGCAATTAAGGCAATAATCTCGCATACCACAGCATTTAAATGCGTGTTAGAGTGTAAGCAGTCCCTGGAGAGAATCGGGACAGGGAGAAACATACATCTATATTGGGTCCCAGGGCATATGGGAATAGATGGGAACGAAAAGGCAGATGAATTAGCCAAAAAGGGCGCATCCCTTGAAGCTTGCTCCGTAGACGTCCCACTTAGACTGGGCGAAATTAAGCGAAGGCGAGAGGTGCACATGATCGACCAAGCAGGAAAGGCGTGGGTTCAAGCGCGGGGCTGTAAAGTGTCGAAGATGATCTGCAGGTCTTACAACCTTAGAGTAACACAGTTGCTTCTATCATTAAAAAGAGAGGACTGTGGACTCATGACGGGTATTCTGACTGGACACTGCCTTCTGGCGTCACATGCCTTTAAATTAGCCTTGGTCAGTGATAGCAGATGTAGGAAGTGCGGGCTGGAGCAGGAAGGGATCGAGCACGTTCTGTGCTCTTGCCCTGCGCTTGCCAGGCTAAGACTTCAGCTATTAGGAGTGATACAGCTGTCAGGTCCAGAAGCAGAAAGTGGCTTAAATCCTAGGAAGCTTCTAGTATTTGCTAAGAGTGCGGAGTTATTTTATAACATAGGTCCTGGTTTTTGATAGGGTTTTTCAGTTTGGTCGTTAAAACAAACTTCTGGTAACACTACGGACTTAGTCAGTCTATGTGAGGTCCTCGTGGACCGGCCAGTTCAACCTAACCTAACCTACTGGTGCTCGCACCGGTGGCCACTCTAACCTAACCTAACCTAACCTAGCAATGTACATACATTATGTTAGCAAAAACTTGAATCTTCCCAAAAGGGCTCAGTTGCGGTCACCAGAGCGATATTGGACTCTGAAGTAAAAATATAGTGAGAACTGTATCGCTAGAAGTACATCATTGGTGAGGCCGATATTAGAATATAGATTCATAATTTGGAATCCGCGTTATAAAGTTCATGTGGATAGGCTAGAATCAATGCAAAAACAGTTTTTACTTTTCGCCTTGAGAAATCTTCAATGGGACTCCTTGCATAATCTTCCTCCTTACACTAATCGGTTAAAACTGATAAATCTTCCTACCCTTGCAAGTTGTAGAGAAATGGCTAAACTATTAAATGGAACGGTTATATCTTCTCTTAATAATAAAAAAGTTATATGTATACTTTTAGTCTATTGTATTTGTGAATCTATATTTCTCAGCTGATGAGTTTCTCTGTAGCTTAGCAGTTTTGGATATCGGCGTTTAAGAAGCCACTGCCTCTCAACGACTCGGCAACAATAAAAATTATAAATAAAACATAAAAAAGAATTAGAATAAAAAAAATTATGTATTAAAGAAAAAAAAACAATGAACAAGATTAGCCTGGTTTCGTCGGGCCACTTGAGGGCAGTGTGCTGCCACAACGTCCGAGAAAAAAAAAACGTGGCAAACCCGTTTTACCAAACTTGATGTCGGGTCCCTCCAGAAAAGTTTGGCCATACGGACAAGAACTAATAAGTTGATAAAATTTTGTTGAAAGGTAATTAACATAGGTAAATAAATAATGAATATTTATGCATATCCATGCTTATATGAGCATAAATAATGCTAATAATTTGTAAAACTTATTGTCTTATCTTCTCTCTCGGCTTGAGTAATTTGCTTGTATCCAGGGTAACGAAAGCCATTATGTTGCAATAATGACTCACGCAATATTGCATATCTTTCTTTCGATAAACGCAGCTATATTTACAGACAAAACACTTTTAAATACAGCGCAAAAGAACAAAAACTGCACAGTTTTCTCAGGATTTTTGGCCGATATGCCATAGTGAGACGTTGCTTCTAAGTTTTTCTTGTGAATTCGGCTGCGCTTATTCAGTACAGGAAATATAAATAATTTTAAGTTCACAGCGCCTTAAATACATTTTTGGCATTGCCGGTACAATTGGCAACTCTATTGTGTAGCTTTTTTCTAGTCTTGGGTGGGTCATTTTGCGAACTAATTTTTTTTTTCGATACTTATTGTGCTTATCACTAACTAATTTTAAACAACGCTTACGATATGATAATCATAAATAGTTTTAATGGAAGAAAGTTAGTAAAAATAATTAAGCATATTAAATGAAAACCACATTGCCACAAAAAAAAGGCAATTCAATAACCTGAAAATTTACAGGAGCAGTGAATAAATCGAAAACCAATTTCCACGCTAAGGGTGCCAGCTACTTTGGTATTAAACAGGGAAGAAGCCATTGATGCGTAAATGAAGACGATCGTAAATTTCACATTACGCGAACAAACAAAGAAATATGTATATCGACACAAAAATCTGCTAGAACAAATAACAGACGAATAGTCGGCTAAACCACCATCAAATAAAATTGCAGGGATAAACAGACAAATGTCGTAATTACTATAGGGGCGAGGCCATCAAGAACAGCGCAATAATCCGAAATAGAATGAGGATAATGAAATGTGTTGTTCCTATGGCTGAGTCAGTCATTCAAGAAATGAAGGAGTCGAACTACGTTGCGGTAGGGTACATAGAGTTACCATTTGGTTGCGTCAGGCAGAGTTTTTTTACTGGTATTTATTATAATATTTGGAAAAACAGATGGCTAGTTAATTGAGCTATAATTCAGCTGGCTAAGACACTTTTATTCTTTCCACTGCATTTTTTTTGTTAGTTTCACAAAATAACACACGCGCAAAAAATTTAATCATCGTAATCTAATATTTGGAAGTTATGTAGTGGCGAACATACTAGGCTGAAGTAACAGCGAAGTACTCCAGAAAAGCGGTTACGTAAAAGTGGTCACCCTTCGGTGTCGGCATAAAACATGTACATCCGCCAATTTGTAGGAAAATGACCGTGAAAAAGCGAAAGTCGACGCAATTTCGGGAACACTCCCCAAGTTAGTATAACGGGGAATTTCATCGTTCATAACCGGTTCAGGTTAACCTACCTGCAACGAATCGCACTAATTCCGAACTAGCAGAAAACTATGTCGTTAAGGAACGGTACTATTTATAATTCTGTACCATTGCAGCATTTTCAACTGACACTTTTAATATTGTGTTGTGTTACCAAATGACAATTGTCCCCCTTTGCAGACCTTTTGAACCCGTTCTTAACTAGTTCAGTCGTAGGTGGTTCGGAAATAGTATGCCTTTGAGTAATTCATTTAAGTTCATATAGCTCGGTATTAAGCGCTTTTGAGACAAGCAACTCTGCATTCGATCAGCACCAGTTCGGGGGTAATCATTAAACCTGTAGTGCAAAACTGGTGCTTTGTCTAGCTGTCTCCCACTTTCGCAGTATGACTGGTTCAAAAACAACGTGTATTGTTTATAAATTTTTATGCGTTAGTAAGGCTTCGCAATTTAAATAAAATAAATAAATATAATGTGCGATAACCTCAGGAGATATTTTAGGCCGAGCTTCTCTTCAAGTTTGGGTCGTGCTCCTTTTAATTTTACCTACAAATTGTTGGGACGGGAACTACTTGTTTTTTCTTCTAATTGAACAACCTTGTTTATAAAATTTTTATGCAACTTTGCACGGAGTTTTCAATAATGTTTCTAAATGGGCGATTATAGATGGTCTTATTTACATTAAAGTACATCCAGCCTTAACCAGATGGATCGGCTGCATGTTAAATTGCAGAAAGAATACATCACAATGGGTATTGTACGAGGCCACGAAATCAGTGGACAGGGGCACGCCGCAGGGAGGGGTGCTATCACCTCTGCTGTGGACGCTGGTCATCAACCAACTGCTCCGGCGATTCGATGAGGGACCCGTAATTGTCATAAGTGGAAAGTGCCTTCCAACTATTAGCTCTTTGATGGATCGGGCGCTTCGTGATATTCATACCTGGGCATCTAATGTCGGGTTGAAAGTCAACGTGGAGAAGGCGGATATGGTCTTGTTTACATAGGGGTACAAGGTCCCAAATTGCACCAGGCCTAAGTTAGGAGAGGGAACCTACAGGAGAAACCTTGCACAAAATATCTAGGAATCTTTCTAGACAGTAAGCTGTCATGGAAGCTCAACGTGGAGGAGAGGGTGAAGAAGGCCTCAACGGCACTTAATGCATGTAAAAGAATACTGGGGTGTACGTGGGGCTGGATTTTTACAGCGATAGTAAGCCCTATTCTATACTATGGAGTCCTTGTTTGGTGGAAAGCCACACAAAAAACAACCTAACTCAAAAAATTAGAGGGGGTATGCAGCAGTGAGCTGCAATTATTCATCTTTTAAGGTTATTAGTGGACTAACCAAAAAATGAGTATTAGTGCGTATACAAACAAAGAATATCAAGCACTTATATCCACTAACCCATATTTACATAGTCATGCTTCGTAAAATGAATAACCGCTCATAAGTTACGAAGCAGTTCAGGGGCCCTATTCAGTAACTATGAGTTTTGAAATGTACATTTTTCTTTCATACAAATTATATGAAGAAAAAGTGTACATTTTAAAACTCACAGTTACTGAATAGGGCCCTAGTACTCAATTGTCTTATTGAGCAAGAAAGTCAACTGTGTTATACGAAAACACTAATTGGAATAAGTAAGACTAACAGTGCAATAAAATGAATAAAGTCATATCAGTCTTCTGACGCTAGCAACACAACGATGTACACGAAACTAAACTGAATACAGCGCTAAAGAAAAACTGATAATAAACGAAGTATACAGTGTATTACACACGAAACCAACGTGCTACTGAGTTAAAGCGACTATGAGTTCAGTTTATACTCAACAATGTCATATATGTATGGGACATATGTGTTGCCGGGCACGCGTATGTATTTTCTCTTTTATGTGCTAATCACTCATAGTATTTTTCTGTACTTGACTAAGTACACATTAAGACACAATTTTTGGCTAATGACTAAGTGCACTAATTTTATTAGTACTCAAAGCAGATCTCTGGTATGCAGACTATCAATGCTCTGAAAACAACCCCGACGGCTGCACTGTATGCCATTCTGCACATTCCGCCTGTAGACCTGGTAGCAAAGAACATAGCGTTAACAATTGCAACCAGGCTCGGTGCCTCGGGCAGCTTGAGCGCCGACCATACGGTCATAGTAGTATACTGCCATCAATCACAAGACGAACAGCCTTCGGGGAGTAACTAATCGCTACAACAACAACAACAACAACAAGACGAACAGACAACCTGATTCGCTATCTGCGCTTCGAGGGAGATCTTACGGCCACAATAGAGGTGGACGGTCGGCGGAAGGGTGTTCAAATGGCGGACGAGGCGATACATGTGTACCCAGATGGTTCCAAAGTAGTGGAAGGAGTAGGGTTTGCCGTATACTGTGCTGATCCGAAAAAAAAAACAGATCCTACAGGCTGCCGGATTACTGTAGCGTTTTCCAAGCGGAAATATTAGCCGTAACCAAAGCAGTGGAAACACTGGAAGAGAATAGCTTAAGCTGCAACCGTGTTAACTTTTATATTGACAGTCAAGCAGCAATTAAGACAATAATCTCGCATAGCATAGCATTTGAATGCTTGTTACAGTGTAAGCAGTCTCTGGAGAGAATCGGGACAGGGAGAAGCATATATCTATATTGGGTCCCAGGGCATATGGGAATAGATGGGAATTAAAAAGTAGATGAACTAGATAAAAAGGGCGCATCCATTGAAGCTTTCTCCGTAGACGTTCCAATTAGACCGGGCGAGATTAAGCGAAGGCGGGAGGTGCACATGATCGACCAAGCGGGAAAGGCGTGGGTTCAAGCGCGGGGCTGTAAATTGTCGAAGATTATGTTTAGGTCTTACAACCTTAGACTAACAAAGTTGATTCTATCATTAAAAAGAGAGGACTGTAGACTCATGACGGGTATTCTGACTGGACAGTGCCTTCAGGCGTCACATGCCTTTAAATTAGGCTTGGTCAGTGATAGCAGATGTAGGAAGTAAAAAAATACCTTGGAAATATCGTACGCTTCGTCTCAGACGATATTTATCGCAAGAAGGTTGCGGAAACACTAAAAACCTGAAATGAAAATATTCTCTCTCAACCTCGAAAGCCAATTTCCCAACTGTGTTGCAATAGTACGAAAACAAAAACATACATTTTTTGGCAAGAAATACGATAAACGGAAAACCATAGACTGAAGTCGACTTTAGGTTAAGCAGCGCATTATACATTCATTTCGCCTTCACATACATTTAATTATATGCAAGCCGATTCATTTTGCAATATATGCGTAAAAGTATTTAAAAAAGTATTTTTAAAGTAGTAGTAGAAAAACGTACTAATGCACGTTTCGTATACAATCGTGGGAAAACGAAACCTTTTTCAGATTTGTTGACAGTGTTGCCGTGAACCTAGAAAGAAATGTATCAGTTTACAAATAAAAAAGGTACCAATCGCATAAACAACGACTAATTTTACCAGTTTTTTATAAACATAACTGTTTTCATTTATAAATTTCAAATTATGGAGGAATTTTCAAATTTCTTCAGCTCACATACATATATCGTTAAATCCACACTGCAAAAATTGTTGGAGCATGAGTTGCATGTGTGTTTAATTTACGGCGACCATTTTTCTAATTTTAAAACTTGCTTTGTTTATGATTTGAGTCATAAAAGAACTTTTAAAATTACAACTGGAAATTCAGTTCGAGTTGTGAATCACAAAAGCGACATTACATATTTGTGGCCTTTAGTGCGAAGCCACCGGTAAAGGTTTAGTTTATTCTAAAACGCTTAATAATTTAAACATAATAAGAGCGGTGGCTATATCAACTATTAAATTGATATTTTTAAAAAATCTTTTATTTTGGTTTGAAGTATAAAATTTATTAATCAAAAATTTTCATTTTGATATCACCAAAATTTTCATTTCCCAAAAACTAATTCCATAACAAAATATTTAAAATTCAAAGTATAAAATACAAAGTTAATAATTTAACAACAAATAATAAACACTATAGCGGCACCTGTATTTTCCACATCGCTTGGTAACTGTTAAATATTTATTAAGCAAGATGAGCAGTGTTGTTGATGATGCTTACGATGATGCTTATTCTGTTCCAGTGTTCTTCGCCCCACATACCTGCACTTGATCGTCCCTCACCTAGCACTTAAATGTGCAAAGCGTGCCCGTATGAGCAAAGGGCTCATACGAGCTGTTTTGCCCATCGCTGCACTAAGATGTAGCTTATTTGAGCGAGCCCAGTTACTTATGCGCTTTAAATCATTATTCAGCGTAACAAATAAGCCTTCGGAGATCCCGATTGGGCGCGACGTGTGGAGTTGGGTATCGTCAGCGTAAATATGTATAGATGCGTGGCGGCAACAGGCGACTATGTCGTTGATGAAGAGTGTAAACAATACTGGTCCTATGATGGATCCTTGTGGAACGCCCGACGTTATGGACTTTATATCAAATATATATTTATATCACTGCACTGAACTCGCTGGAATCGGCAAGTGAGATAGTTTTGCATTAACTTAATTGGATAAGGGCTGAAATTATAGTAATTTTCGGGCTTGCGAAGTAGTATTTTAAACTCAACCATAAAGCTCTTCAGAAGTCTAGAAGTACTAATACCGTAAGATCGTTGTTGTTGTAAGCTGGACGTATATCTTCAATAATCTTCAACATGGATGTAGCACAACTATGCCCTTTTCTGAAACCTGATTGGACTTCATACAGCAAGTGGTTGTCATGAATATGGTCAGTTATCTGCTTTGATAGTAGCTTTTCGTATACTTTGGATAAAGCAGGCAGTAGGCTAATTGGTCTAAAGTCTTTGCAGGAATCCGGGGAATTTGATTTAGGAACGGGAATAACATTCGCCGTTTTCCATTCACTTGGAAATCCACTGGATATTATAGAAAAATTAAATATATGTGTCAGTGAAGAGATGGCAAAGCCATAACAACTCCTAGCACATCATTCTCACATTCTCACCACAGTGAAATCAAAAGTACTTGAGGTAGGCCGACTTTTTAGCCCGGCTACAGCTATTGTACCATGATCGGTATCATCTTCATAAATAATAGCAATAGTTTCACTATCATTTGATTGGCCGCGTAAAAAGAATGAGTTCATACTACTACTACATTGTGGTCAATGCTGCACTCAAGACGATCTTTTTTGGATACTCCTGAGGAACGAAGATTTTTCCAAATCATTCTAGGAGGTAAATTAGTAATAAACTTACCATTCAAATAAGATACCTTAGCATCGCGGATACAAAGATTAACCGCGGTAAGCTTCGCAAAGGGTTGCGTGATGAGATCGCTTCCACTCCCTGTACGCTCTCCCAAGCTTTTTTATTAAATTTAAAATTTCTACTGTAAACCACGGCTTCTTATGGTTTTGAACTTTTATGGTTTTTAGGGGAACATGTGCATTAAAGAGGTAATTAGCAATGTTATAAAAATATTGCAATTTTTCATCTAACGTAGAAAAATAGACACAGCCACTCCAATCAAGACGGGAGGCCTCTTCATTTAGAACTTCTAAGTTAACACCGTTGTAGTTCCTATATGTTAATTCAAAGCCAGTTTCTTTAGTGTTAAATTTCAAGTCATACGATAATACCTGCATTTTATGGTCAGAAATGCCTTCCATGGGAAGTTGGTCAAAATGATTTACGAAATTGACATTATTAGCACATATCAGGTCTAGCAGGTTAGGTTTACTGTTGGGAGCAAAACGGGTCGCGAATTGATTTATAATATGTAAATCACACGAGTCAAAGCTGTCTCTGATGGATTTACTACGGGAGTTACTACTAAGAATGTCTATATTGAAATCGCCTCAAATAATAACGTGCTCATAATTTACAGAATACTCAGTCAACTTCTGAAATAAGTAAGTTAGGTCGTTGGACCTGTTAGGGTTGTAAACACAGGCAACGAAACACTTTGTCCGAGTGTCGCTTATTTCAATAAAAATGCTTTCCACTTCACTTCCAGCCTCTGACTGATACACTATTCGAGGATTTAAAATACCTTTGCAATATATAGCAACTCCTCCAAACATTTCCTTTTCTGTCGTTTCTCAATAATACATAATTACCCATTTTATAGGACGCTGGACCTGAACCAGGCCTCAGTAATACAAATTAAATTAATAACCTTATAATCAAATATATATGAAAGATAATCTAACTTCGCATCCATGAGACTACGAGAATTTAAATGGCACATATTTAAGGTATTGGTCAAATCACCCATTGACATAACAAACGAGCAAAATGTGCTCAACAAAGTACTATGAAAAATTAGAGCGCAAGAGTAAGGTGAGATAAATAAAGAATTTTTATTCAGCTAATTTCTTCGGAATTTTCATTTTTACTATCTAAAATTCCAATCAGTGTATTTTGTGTGCTTAAATTGTGTTAAAATTTGTGGTGTGGTGGAAACGTCCTACAAGAATTTTGTTACACTCCGCTGCTTTTCACTGAAGTTCGCGCATCCAACATCTTTGTATTCTAACGTTGTGCATGCAGCGACCCATTGTTTCCAAAGACATTTGAACATAAAGATGTTACATGCGCGAACTTCAGTGGACAGCAGCGGAGCTTCATAAAAATCTAATAGGACTCTTTCACCATACCAAATTTAACACAATTTTTAACAAAATTAGGCACGCAAAATACACTGATTGGAGCTTTAGAGAGTAAAAATTAAAATTCTGAACAGATTAGCTGAATAAAAAGTGTACAAATAATTGTTAAATAACAAATATGAGTGGTGAAAATATCCTACTGCAATTTTGTGAAGCTTGTTTCACACTATTTTTCGCGCATGCAACATCTCTACTTTAAATTCTCTCTGGTACATGCTTTGATATTGTGACGAATATTAGTATCACTAAGCGATACTGCCACCACTAAGCCGATACCAGAGACAATATTAACATAGAGACATTGCAGGGACGAAAAATAGTGTGAAGCAAGCTTCACAAGACCTCTAGTAGGTCATATGCACCCTTTACCAAGCAGAATTTGTTAAACTACCACTGCTGTATTTGTTATTTAACAGTTATTTTTAGACTTTTTATTCAGCTAATGTGTTCAGAAATTTAACTTTTACTCTCTAAAACTCCAATCAGTGTATGTGTGTGCTTAAATTTTGTTAAAGATTGTGTTAAAGTTGTTGGTGTGGTGGAAGTGACCTACTAGAATTTTGTGAAGCTCCGCTGCTTTCCACTGAAGTTCGCGCATGCAAAAATTTTTGCCGATACTAAGCAGTATGTACGTAAACAAATCAATCATCTACACACATACATACAAGGCAGCAGAGAGATGCTCACATATACACACGCATATGGATACAATCTACAAATATACATGTATATAGCTAATTACAAGTAGGAGATATATACAGCAGTTCTAGCAGACGAAACGTCTAGACTGTAGTAGAAATATGCGAATGAACCAGCAGAGAGTATAAAACAGCGCAAGCTGAGCAATCAGTTTCAGTTTGATTTAAGCACGCTGTCAGTTGCGAAGTGAAGTTTAATTGCGAAGTACTTTCAAAGTAGTCTAATAAAGACCATTTTGCAATACAGAATATTGGCGTGTTTTATTCAACAATTTAGCGATACGAACGTTAGTAGAAGGTGTAAAATAAGTGGAGTTTCCTGAATTCGTTACAATATCAACAGTGGCCAACACCAAACCATAGGAATCATGCCTTGAATCCCACTCGCATTTTTGTGCACAGTGCTGTTTCGCCAATCTTGTTTTTTTTTTTTTTTTTTTTGGACTGGCTCATTTTAGCGTTGGGCGCAGCTCACTGGTATACATATGCCAAACGGAGTGTTGCTGACACACCCAAGGAACAGCGTCAAGTGCAAAATAACAATCAAAATTTTTATGCTCATACAATTTTGATAAAATATCTCACAGTAATAGAGTATTAGCGTCTAGTAATTGCAGTTTTCAATTGAGCTAAGCAGTGGGAGCTAAAGATAAAAATGAGCAAGCGGAGCAGTAAAATGCAGATTCATAAAATACGTTGGAAAAAGATCCGACCACTGCCCTTGTTTAGAGTTTTAGTTACTTACTTAATTGGCGCTCGGCCTCCTCTGCTTCTGTAGGCGGCTTCCGGTAGTTGAAGTTAGAAATTGAAAATAAAGAAGCTAGAAGTCTATATAATTTAAATACAACTTTAAAATCAGAATTCCGGGAGGATTTCGTCACTATCTCAACTTGCTATCACTAATCAGGCCCTTCGGCCAATTGGGTTGCTTAAGAAATAAGTAAATAAATTATTTTATCATGTAAACTGAATATTCTACAGATACAAAAAAAATGACACATAACTACTTGTTGTATTCGGTCCTTTTATGTAAGTTCTAAGCCTTACGCTCAATTAAGGTGTTACAAAAAGGACATTGAGTACAATAACCTTATTATAAGGTTTACATATGAACCAGGTAAAAAAGGGAATAGTATGCTATATTTGAACATAATAATAAGTCTTACTGCACATATAAAATACGGCCTTCATAGGAATCATAATGAGACACCATCTGACTTTGAGCTCCTTCAATCGCCTATTTCAAAACATTATTTAAATACAGATTTGTAATCTCTCATCGAAAATTAATAATAACTTGTAATATGGAAAGGCTATTCATGCCGGTCTTCATACCAGATAACCTGGTTAAAAAGTTATATTTTTCACACAGCACACAAAAACACCCTAGAACAAAATAGTACTTAACCAGTTAAGTAGATAACTAAGCGGAAGTTTATAGCCTGAGAGTATTTGAAGAAAATCAATATTCGAAAAAAATAAAATAGATGAAAAACAAAGACAATGACGAAATAGAGAGAAAGTTACGAAAGAAATACGAATCATTTGGCAAAGTGTTGCATAATTTCGTGTTTGAACCGGGTTGTGTTCTTTATACAGTGAATTTTTTTAGAAACAGTGAATTCGGAGATTTCTTCAAAATGAAACGGAATAATTTTTTTTATACATTTCTGCTTTTTATCATGTTTTGTTTTTTAAGCCAATCAAAACAATACAAAGAAAACGCGATATTTTTCGTGCTAAATGTTTTTTCTTCCCTGAAAACTTACAATTTTGTCACTTTAAACGTTATTGGCGATTACCCTCAATATACACATTGAATTTCTTACAACTCATTGTATAAGTCTTTTGATAAAATAAAATGGGAGCGTGTCATTTATGAGCATTACAAAATTCAATAGCTTCTGCTGAGAGGTTTAACACGTATAAAAAAATAAAATAAAAATAAATGTAAGGCACGATAACCTCGGAAGAGATTTTAGGCCGAGCTTCACTTCCAATTTGCGTCGTGCTCCTTTTTAATTTTTCCTACAAATTGGCCGGACGGGACCTACTTGTTTTATGCCGACTCCGAACGACATCTGCGAGGCAGATGAGTTTTGACTGAGAGCTTTCCATGGCAGAAATACACTCGGAGTACTTGCCAAACACTGCCGAGGGACGACCCCGCTTGGAAACTTTGTCTTCTAATTGAAAAACCTTATTTCTAAAATTTTGATGTTGAACCCAGAGCATTCGGTGTGGTAGGCGGAGCACGCTGACATCACACCACGGTAGCCGCCGGCGTATAACTTTGACAAATTTCAAAATAGCCTGAATTAAAATTTTCTTCAAATGGGCCCTAATTGACCAAATTCTGAAATTGAAAATGTGCACTTCTGACTTAGACTCAGAGAAAAATCTAAAAAGCCATGTTTGGCGCATTTACCTCTGAGGAGGCCGAGCTTCTCTTCTAATTTGCTTGGAGCTTCTTTTTAATGTTTCCTACAACTGCCTGTTTATACCGACTCCGCACGGCATCTGCAAAGCAAATAAATTTTCACCGAGATGTGATTGCCAAACAACCAGGGGCAGTGAAATGGTGGCATACATGGCGGCCAACGTTAAATGTACACTATATAAACTTTAAACTTCTTAAAATTCACAAATGATGGAAAATAATTGAAGAGTTATGTTGGATATCAACTTGGGAACTATAATTTTTTCAAAAGCTGGAGTAATATTTTTCCGATGTTTGTTGAAAAGTGTAAAGTATCTTCGTACAAGCTTTCCGTCTACAACTTATATTTGTTTTGTTACTTTGGTATTTAATTTTATAAAAAGTATTTTTTTTTTTAATTTTGCCAACCAGAAATCGGTATCGGCAGATTAATCGGCGACGGCATCGCCCACAAAATGAACTTTCATCGAACTTTGCGTATTCATATGCATTTATGTATGTATTTGAGGGAGGTAAAGTTTTAGCGGATGAAGCGGAATTCACTTTTATGTCTAAATACAACTCGCTATACAAACATACATACATACATACAAGCGATATAATATGGAACAAAAGCTGATAAGCACAAAGTTTCGCAGAGTGATAAAAGTAATAAAAAATAATATTCCTACTCGTATCTATAGGGTCTATTATGAGTAGTTACATAGGAATGTATGTATGTATGTACATAAACAGAACAGATGACAAATAAATGTAAACAAAGAATTGCGATAAATAAAAACAGAAGATATGTTGTTCAGGTGAATTGAACGATTAAAAGAAAGCTTTGTACAAAAAGTTACGGAAGAAATGTTTCTCAGTTAAAGAGAAGAAAGAAGTTCATACGCCTTCTTTCAAAAAGTATATGTATACACGTAGTTAAAAAGAATTAAGCGTATAATAATAAAGAATTATATATAATTTAAAAAAAAAATTGTTATAAAAATAAAAATAAAAATTAAAAGATAAGATAAAGTAAAAGATAAATTTCTATTGAATCAGAAAATTTGCTCTTTCATTAATTTTCATTAATTTGCGGGATAATTTCCCTTCAATTGTTTTCATTTAATTCCAGCAGAATTTGGGAGTACTGAATGCGTAGTCCCGGAGTGAATACTTCACTCCAACCACTTATGCGTACGAACATACTATTCTGTATTTTTAAATAATAAACAATAATGAACCTCGAAACAATAATTATGTTCTAGGCGGGAGATTTATAAAAAACACATGCTTTCACCGGTTTTTTTATTCTTCTTAAATCGGGCTAAACTTTGATTGTATCATTGGTGGTTTGTTCCTGGGCTAGACTCGCGTTCTATTAAATGTGAAGCAAAGCTTTCTCTTCTCTTTTCAGTTTGTCTTTTTACAAACGCACGTTTAGTTGTTCATCGTTTGAATCAAGGCGAAACCATACAAGATGCGGCAAGGCGACACACATACGTAAAAACAAACACACATATTCCATGTATTTTGTTTTTTAACTCTCTGTTTTAATATCAAAATCGTATTATCCCAGACACTGAAATGTCAACGTCTGATGAAAAAAATACCAACTAGTTGTTTAACAGAAGGTTTTGATTTTTGAGATTGTATGTAAATTACGCAGGTTGTTTTTTGGTGAATTTCCTACAGATGTTATGAAAAAATTATTTATTAAAGTTTTGATTTTCAAGATTGTATGTAAATTACGCAGGTTGTTTTTTGGTGAATTTCCTACAGATGTTATGAAAAAATTATTTATTAAAGTTTTGATTTTCAAGATTGTATGTAAATTACGCAGGTCACACGACTTTTCAAAAATCTAACACAAAAGTTTAATTTAAGGTTAAGCAAGTAAAGGTGTCTAAGTTCGGGTGTAACCGAACATTAGATACTCAGCGTGAGCTTGAATTGTACATTTGATTTCAGATAAATTACTTTTCTACATAACACGTGGCACCGCCCGTTTAAAAAAATGTCCCTCCATTTCCTCTTACAATAAAACTTGATAAGTGAAATATCATTGATTCAAAACTATTTTTGCTAAGTTATAGCTTATTTTTCTAGTTTACTACACTTTTAAACTTGTTTTATATCTAAGTTGCCGTGGTTTTTAACCGATCCCGTCCATTTTTACGTCCGGTGCATTTTATTACTGGAAACATAGAAAATTGCTTAGTCATAAAAGGGGCGGTGCCACGCCCATTTTTTAAAATTTGAAGTTTTTGCTCTTTATTGTAATAAATCCACTTGGAAATTGAAATACCATTGATATAAAGCTCTTCTTTGCAAAGATATAGCTTATTTTATTTGTCCGCGACCCTTTTAAGCATATTTTATATAAAAGTGGGCGTGGTCCTTAACCGATATCGTTAATTTTTCTTTAAAGCATTCCTTATAGTAAAGGCAACCTCTCTGCTAAATTTTGTTACGATAGTTTTAACGATTTTTGATTTATTTTAAAAAATTGTTTCAAATTTTTATCAAGGGTCTCAATATCAGTCCACATGTCAAATTTCAACATTCTAGGTGTATTATTTGCAAAATAATCAGGTTTTTTGTGTTGTTCTATATATAAAAAGGGGCGTGGTTATCATCTTATTTCGCTCATTTTCAATACCAATCTATTCTGGTTCCAGATAAGCTCGTGTACCAAATTTGGTGAAGATATCTCAATATTTACTCAAGTTATCGTGCTAACGGACGGACGGACGGACATGGCTCAACCAAATTTTTTTTCGATACTGATGATTTTTATATATGGAAGTCTATATCTATCTCGATTCCTTTATACCTGTACAACCAACCGTTATCCAATCAAAGTTAATATAATCTGTGTGCAAAGCACGCTGAGTATAAAAACAAAGTATAAACCATAATTATCTCACTACGAGCATAGGCTTATATTATTTTAAAAAGAGGTCGAAGGTTATAAACAATCATAGTATCCATGTTTTAACTTATTTTAAACTTACAAAAAAAAAAGATTTATTGAACCCTTTCTTATTTCCAAAATTACCCTTTATACATATAAATTGAAAAACAAATCCCATACTCGCAATATGTACTCCCTCATTACTCAACCAATGAGAATTTTTTGTACTAGGTTGTTCGCTACGAATGTTTGTTTTGTTGTTGTTTTTTTTTTTTGTTTTTTTTTTTTTTGAGACTGTTCCAATTTACGATTTATGCAAAAAAAAGTTTATATTACTTTCCAAAATACAGGGGCCGAATCGTAACATACGATCCGTGATCGAATCCCGTTTTTAAATCACAGAAGCTCCGAAATGGTGTATCGGATTAATGAAATATGTGAACTAGGGACAACGCATACCCACAAGATCCAATATATTTTAAGCGCTTGAGTGAAAATAGTTTGCGACCAGTGATCGTATGTTACGATTGCATAGCAGTTTGCTTTATATACACAATATAGTGTGCTTTAAAAGGAATCAGTTTTGTACTGAAAAAGGTTGGATACACCCCGTAACTAACAAGCCGTTTCAAAATTTGGTTACGAAAACGACAGGTTTCCCGTACGCTTGAATTTGTTGTTATTCTTGCAAAGATGTACTTTCAAATGTATATGTTTCATTAGTTAAATTTGTATTACAAAAAATAAATCAGGGCCACAAAAGTTTCGAACGACACTAGAATCAGAAATTAGATAATAAATAGTTTCTTAATCAATTTTTTATTGGCCTTGTTCGTTCACCTACAACATGTAATAACTTTATCACCTCGAACTTATGCTACCAGTTCAGCTATTATATAAAAGGCACATTATTTAAAACAAATCACATTATCAGCAATTGAAAATGTGTTGATATAGTTTTATATACTTCATTCGTGACATCATTATTGTAAAATTAGTAGGTTTAGGCCCACATGCAGAGCGGCTCAGAGTTAATTTAAAAAATGTGTCAAAATTATATGGGTTTAAGCCCTCATGTCAGGTTAACTCTGGGTTACAAAGTTAACTTGCCGTTCTGGAAGTAGGTTCTGGAAGTGCATAAATGTTCACGAAATAATATTACAATATATTGGGGTTTTTTTGTTGTTATCGTCTGAGAGTGTAACTACGTAATCTTCCGTTATGCAAAATAGTTGAATTTATATATAATGGTGCATATTGTTGTTATAGGTGCCGTCAAGATGTTTGACGACTGAGAGATCCGAATATGGGAAAAGAAAATTCCATAACACTAGTACGCTAGACGTCAAATCTCTCCCTAACACCGAAAAAAAAATTTCTCAACTTTTGAGATATTTATAGTTCACAAGTTGTTCAATATCATTCTCCAACACCTTTGAGAAATTTTTAGTTCGAAAGTTGATATTCAATATTGTCAAACATAAAAAGAAAAAAAATAAATTTGTTCGAATTAAATATTTAAGAAAAAAGGCTGAAATTTAGATACATGTGTATGTATGTAAATTAAAATATCATCATCAATTGCCAGGACAGCACCACAAAAAAAGAAGCTGCAAAGTTAATGAGGCTCTGCCAAATGACGTTGAGGAACACCACCAACTCGGTAAGGATTGGGAAGACCTTTTGGAGCCATTCCAAACCAGCCAAGGCTTCAGGGAAGGTGACTCCATTGCGTGCGATTTCTTTAACATAATTCTGGCGAAGATAATTCTAGCAGCAGAACTAAACCGTGATGGTACAATATATTATGAGAGCGGACAATTACTGGCGTATGCTGATGTTATTGATATTTACTGGCCTGAACAAACGCGCTGTGAAACATTTTCAGTATTCTAAACTAACATTTGAGTCCATTTAAGTGAGAACTATCTCTTTAACAACTTAAAAAATAGTATTTTTTGTAATGCAAAAAAATTCGTTTTTTGTTAACAATGTTATCATTCACAAGTTGAGCGACTGCTGAGAAAAAACGCTTAAATGTTTATTGGAATGTGGGACTTTCTAGATTCTAAAATCGGTCGCTTTCAGAAAACACACCTATTAATAAACCGTTTGGTGATCACTTTCTGAACGCAAAGTTCAGTATTAATGTCGCATTGCCGATTATACATTTTTTACGCTACATTCACTCAACGTGTTTTGTTCGGTTGTCTTGCATTCTTAATTTAAGAAATATTTTTCCTTAACACTCAAGAATAATTATTTCATTTGGCAGAACTCAACTGCTTTTAAAAATTGGCAGCGTTATCCAACGTATGAACTTCTTTAATTTTTAACTTTAACACATTTAATACTGTTATTAGTTTTTTTGTTTACGAAGAACCAAGAGAAAGCACGAGTTGCCAACGGTTGTTACTTTTGTACACTTGGACTCAAATGGTCCCTCTTGTTTCGTCACCTTTTCGCTTTTCTCCTAGTTTGTTTTTTATTAAAAAAGATGCTGTGAATATGATAAAAAAACGTTTGCTTTCTTAGTGCCAGTATAAATATACCTAACAACCAAACAAAATATACCTAACAAAAATTATTTCTTTGCAAATATCATTAACTTTTGAAGTATTCATAATATTTTGAATATTGAAATTGCGCCTGAACATGTTATGAGGAACAGCAACATTATATTACCACATTAACAAAACCAAACACTAAGCAATAGATAAAAATCAACATGGAACACGATGTAGTCTACGAAATAATGCAATGGACATGAGGGATAAGTGTTGGACAAAACTGATATATGTTTGTATAACGAAAGGATCATTGGGTATCAGAATCAGACCCGAGAAATATGAAAGCGACTAGTGCGATTACTAAGCACCTGACCTGCAAAGGCCATACCGGTGAATTCGATAATGCTAACGCTTATATAACTGCAAATATATATGGACGAGCCAATAGACGCGGTGACAAATTTTTAGTTATGCTAAATGATGTAATTTAAACATTTATGTTGAAAACAATAAAGTGTAATTTAAATGTACATGACTTTCTTATATTGAACGTAAGTAACATTTTTAAAACTGTGTTGTTACCTTGTGTTAACTATTGAGGACTTCTTGAATGTTTGTTTTGTTTTAGGTTTTATTGAAATAAAATAACGTCCTCCCTGATGAAGATGTAAGAAAAACGTCAAATCGCGTAGAACTGAAAAAACTCAAGAGTTTCTGTCGCTTATATATTGGCCGAAAAGCTTCTTTAAGAAAAATCAATAAAAATTATACACTGGCGCAAAATCAACAACAACAATATGAACTGCCAACTTTGCTACGTCACACATAAGCGTGAGCATAAACTATTTGAATCAAAAAGCACACTCGTGCGCATGTGATTTATTTCATATGGCACACACACGAGTTGTGTACTCAACATTTTTTTAAACGGTTTTATTTAGGTTGACTTGACAGGCTGCACGACTGCACGGCCGTTGTGAACCAATTTTTTAATTAAAATTTAAGTAACTTCCCGATAAGCTACAAGCTTGAAACTTGGAATATAGTTCAGAACCCGATGACAATGCAATAATAAGAAAAAATCGCCGCTAGGTGGCGCAAGGATCAAGATATTTACAAAGATCGTATTTGTGGTCCGATTTGGCTCATATTTGGAACTCGCAATACATACAAGAATAGTAAGCGCCCTATGAAAAAAAAATCGCCGCTAGGTGGCGCAAGGATCGAGATATTCACAAAAATCGTATTTGTGATCCGATTTGGCTCATATTTGGAACACATAATACATACAAGAATAGAAGGCGACCTATAAAAAATCGCCGCTAGGTGGCGCAAGGATCGATATATTCACAAAAATCGTATTTGTAGTCCGATTTGGCCCCTATTTGGAACACATAATACATACAAGAATAGAAAGCGACCTATGAAAAAATCGACGCTAGGCGGCGCAAAGATTCAGATATTCAAAAAAAAAAAAAAAAAAAAAAAAAAAAAAAAAAAAAAAAAAAAAAAAAAAAATTGTAATTTGTGGTCCGATTTGGGTCCATATTTGGAACACATAATACATACATGAATATGTAAAAAAGCGACCTATGATGTCCGATTTGGCTCATATTATAATAATAGGCAACTAAATAAAGACTAAAAAACTTGAAAATAACATAATAAAAAAAAAAAAAATTAATTAAACGGCTTTATTGAAAACAATACTTACGTAAAGTAATAATAATACTAAAAGTAGAAAATAATTAGGTAGGTCCTAGGTACTAGTCGTCACACTCCTCATCAATCTAGGGCGTTGATCAGACAATTAAATAAAAGCGTTGTAAGTATTGTTTTCAATAAAACCGTTTAACTTACAAATTTTTTTAAAATTATTTTATTAATATTGCACAGCTCATGTGTGTGTGCATTGAGTTCAGTGATAATTTACTCCCCACGCGTGTGTGTGCTGTGCACGAACCCTGCCAATAAAAACGGAGTTAATAACAAATATAATAAAATAAAATATTTTTGCTTCTCCCATAAAATTCAAAATTTGTTAGTTAGGCCCATGTTGCAATTACAACGTGACTGACGTTGGCAGCTTCTCTTTCTAATTTGCCATCTACTCTAAAATTCAATTTGCCTCTTTGCTAAACTACTTTTTCATTCAGAGGAAAAATCGTAGTAAAAACCACACAAATAGATTTTCCTGGAAAATTATGCAACGGCGTCATTTTTTTTCTCTAATTCTATTTTGTGTTGACTTTGGCTCATCTCATCAGCTGATTTTATTTATGTCATTGCATGGTCGAAGGGATTGTCAAAAGGAAATAAGAGAACTCAAAACGTAAACAAAGGTTACAAAAACAACCAAAAAGCTATTGTTTTCATTTAAGTTTTTGACGTGGCTGTGTTCTGGAAATTTAATAAATTCATTTACAATTTTAATGTTTACAACTTAGCAATTGTAATATAAATAAAGATTTTAAACGCCGCGAAGTATGGAACCCAGCAAAACTTGGTTAGCAGTTGAAGAAATAATAAGAAAAAATTTTGATTGGGACATAGTTACCGTGCTACGTAAGCGGCAGATCAGGGGAGCAGAAGTTATGGTGCTGGTATTAATAAGCAGCATATAATCACAAAGATTATTACAAAATTGGATCGTGAGACTGACGAACTAAAGCATGATGAGATTTCGATTGAAGTTGGCAAAATAATTATACAACGTCGCCAAGCAAAGGGACTCAGTGAAAGGATTTCGCCACTAAAATCTGCGAGAAACAAAAAGTCGTCACGGATTACGAAGCAGGCCAAGGCATACCCAATATTTTAATTTTAGGCAATATTAAGCGTGTAATTGATATATGTGAATATGTATATCTAAACTTTATGTTAATAAATAAGCCAACATACATATGTATGTACATAAGTAAAAGAAAGAATGTGCTGGGCTAGATTCAGTAACCGAGAGTTTTTAAATACAATTCACATAAAAAATTCATACAATTTACACAAAATGTACATATATTTCAAAACTCTCTCTATACGACAGCATGACACCCCTAATGCACATCCAAAAATATCGTGAAGGGTGTCGAAAGTGGCGTTTTGGACTCAGATTCCCGAATCTAAAAACATAAATAAAAAAAATTTGCGTCTGTGACAAGTATTAAGACTGTCATACTGTCTTGAAACAATCGCCATACTCAATGACAGTCAGGCCGCACTCAAGGCAATTTCGCGTTCGAAATAAAGTCCGCACTGGTCCTTGAGTGCGTCGAAAAGCTGAACCAATTAGGAGCACACTACGTAGTACTGTTGGCTGAGTTCCAGGTCACAGGGGAGTTGAGGGTAATGAGCAGTCGGACAACCTGGCCAGAGAGGCAGCCACGACACGACCCATCGGTCCATCTTGTTAGTAGAAGAGAGGGAAAAGAGAGAAGAACACCTGCGTAATATGCCAGGTTTGCGACAACCTAAGTTACTGTTGGGAGGTTATAGCATAACTCGCTATAGGGCAATAATAGGCCTTTCGAAATATAGCCTAAAAATCTTAACAGCTATTCTTACAGGACATTGTAGACTGAACAGAACATGTAGAAACTGGGCATACTATCGAATAACACATTCCGATTTGTGGTCGATCAGCGGAGACGGCGGACCATATCCTCCTAGAATGTGACGCAGGTACTGTGAAGGAAATGAGGGCACAATACAACAACGGTCGCAGTGCAATCCTCAAAAAATTATCTATCTATCATGATGTCATATAGAATTACCCAATAAAGATGTCCTCTACGTGAATAAACATTTATAGAATAAAATAGAATAGAATAGAATTGCAGTAATTTATTTCGCATAACTTGAAAATTGTACACAAACTATTTTATTTATATGTATGTATTATGTTTGCGAATTTTTCACCACAATCTTCGCATCATGAATTTTCTACACGCAGTTTTTTCACGTCACCATTTTCATCATCCGATACAGAATTGGATAATGTAGCGTGTGTCATTGCTGATTCTCCAAATATAAGTCTATCCGCTTTCGATAAAGGTGTTTAATTGTTTTCCATGTTGACTTGAACTTACATGAACATTCAAACCCTGCTTTGATACAAAAGGTTTGCTAACTTCACAACTACACCAAACGGCTTCACCAGCTTTTAAGCTTGCTGCTACAAGCTTTAATAATTTCTCGACGCTATTGTAAGATGCTAATGGCAACTCTGCCATAAATGCAACACGAACATAAAACCAACGCGAACAATTGAACAGTAACCGACAGGCAGTCGATCGTATATATTCAAAGCCGCCGGAACCTTCGCACTCACAATGAAATATTGAATTTGCTAAACTATTTTAAAATGTTACTTATAACTAAATTCTTGAATTAAATAATTATTCTTTAAGTTTAAAGAACGCCTGACAATTTATTTACCGCCTACAGTGGCCGCTCAAGAGGTCCTTTCCTTTCAGGTCAGAAGGGGATTGTGAATCCGGAAAAAATAATATATGGAAAAGTGCATGAAATAATACATATAAATGTTTAATATATAAAATACGTGTAACGCGAGTATTGTTGAGATCATGTAGTAGCATGCACGCGTTAAATACATTCGAGAATCGCGCGAATATACGGAAAAAGTGCTGAAACTGATTACTTGAGAAAATATATATATGTACCAACGGTTAGATACATATAAAATAAAAGAAAAATTCGATTCGTGTAGTAACATGATTAAAAATCATATATACAAATATACATATGTGGATAAGATCGTGATTGCACCAGAAAATCAACCCTTAACGTGGATACGTGCATACATACATACGTACATATGTACAAATGCATTCGAGTAAATAAGAGAAAATTCTAGAACGGTGTATATATTTGCCACACAAAAGTGTTTGTTGACGAGTTGTCAGCATCATCAGTGCGCGCATTATATAAAGCAAAATTTGAATTTGCAACGAGCGTTAGACGTACTTATGTATGAATATACATATGTGCATAGTAGCATCAATATAAATGTTGAGTTGAATACATATATATTGAGAACCGAAGTTGAACGTATAATAACGACGGTTGGAAAAACGAGATAACAAGCTGTACGCGCACCGAAGTTGAACGTATAATAACGACGGTTGCACAAACGAGATAACAATAGTAAACGTAAATCGGAGTTGAACGTGTAATAACAACGATTACAAAAAAAACGAAACGCATATAAAGAAACAAATTACGAAGACCTAAGTTGAACGAATAACAACGAGAGTGAAATTCAAGAAAAAGAAGAAAAGCTTAACGAATGGGTTCGAACTAACAACATTTGTTGAAAAGAAAATAAAGTAAACAAAGAGAAGTAACGAGTAGGTACGAATAAAACAAACCGTGCGAGTGCGTGACAACGAGACGTCACAATCGAAACGATCAAAACAAATCGCAAAACGTAAACAAGTTCTAATAAGAATAGTTGGAACGCGAAAAACGAGTACATATAATTATCTAATTAGAATACGAGACGTAAACAAAGAAACGCAATGCAGAAAATAGCTAACTTAAGAGTAGAACAGCTTAAAACGCTGCTACGCGAACGAGATAAACCGACGACGGGTACTAAAGCAGAATTAATTCAACGTTTGTGCGAGGTAGAAAAAAGTGATGAAATAGATGTTGTTGATAATAGTACAATGCAACAACAAATTGATGAGTTGCGGGAAATGATGCAAAGCATTACTACCCTGTTGCAACAACGAAACGATAGAGAACAACAAACGAATAATTTAAGTAATGAACAAATATTACAACAAACAAATAACGTGAGTAATGAACAATCAAACGCAAGTACAGAAACGCGAAATATAGCTACTCCGGTATCAATGGTAGATTTTCCAAGCACAAGGTGTTCGGTAAAAGAAATAGCCGAAACGTTACCTACATTCGATCCGACAAATGAACTTTCCTTGCCGGTAGAAAAATTTGTTGAACGTGTTAACCAAGCGCGTAGTGCTTATCAATGGAATGAAAAAAGTTTAATGTTAGCAGTATTTAGTCGGCTGCATGGTGTTGCAAAACTATGGTTAGATGCATCACCACAGTGCTATTCGAATTGGAAAATTTTCGCGGAACGATTAATTGAAGAATTCGGTACAAAGCCAAACGAGGCAGAGGTACATTATAAGATGAACAGTTCGGTACGTAAATCAGATGAGAAAATCGTGGATTATTGTTTCCGTATGAACGCTATCGGTCAACGCTATAATTTGAGTGAAGATGCTATTATAAGATATACGCGAAACGGGTTAAGAAACCGTGAAATGCAAACAGCAATTGCTCCGTTACGATTCCAATCGATGAGACATTTACGTGAAACGCTTGACGAGTATAGTAAAAATCAAAACAGTACACCGATTTTAAGAATTGAACAAAACAAAACGAAAAGCGCGAGTAACACTATTAATAAGCCTGCCACGGAAAATAAAAGTAAAATAAAGTGTTATAACTGTGGTGAAGAAGGTCACATATCGACTAAGTGCCCTAAACCACAACGCAAAGCACGATGTGTCGATTGTCAGAAAGTTCATCCGAAAGGTGAACCTGTGAATTGTGGTAAGAAGAGTGCCATAACACGAAAAGTCGAGTGCAATGACCAGTTTTGTATGAAAACAATATACATTGAGAAACAACAAATAAAAGCGTTTGTTGATACGGGAAGTGAGTGTAGCATGATTCGGGAATCGTGTGCCAACAAGTTAAAAATTGAAAGAGAGCATTGTTCATTGAAAATAAAAGGTATTTGCGGTGGCGCGCGATATGCAAAAGAATTGATAAAAACTGAAATACAGATAGACAGTATTAAACTAAGCGTAGTGTTATATATAGTTGATGACGACTTGTTAACGTCAGATGTACTATTAGGTCAAGAGATATTTAGTCGAAATATCCTTGCGAAAATAAATAACGGACAATTAAAATTCGAATACGCGACCGTCGCGAGAAATCGGGAAACGTTGATAGCTGAACGTAAGAAAATAACCGAAAACGATATAAAATGCGGAGAACTTGAAAGTACGAAGATGAAGAAATTAATAGGAATGCTGAATGAGTATAACGATATATTTGCAAATAACATAAGCGAAATAGGTAAGACCAATACATTATCCATGAAAATTGAGTTAGATATCGCAGTACCCATTGAACAAAATCCATACCGTATCCCAGAACCTAAGAAAATCATCGTGCAACAAATGATTGCTGAACTACTAGATAGCGATATAATAGAATCGTCAGAGTCTGAATATGCGAGTCCCATTGTACTCGTGAAAAAGAAAAACGGTGAGTCGAGATTGTGTGTCGACTACAGGAGGGTGAATCAGCATACACGAAAAGAAGTTTATCCAATGCCACATATTGAGGAACAGCTTCAGGAAGCTAAACGTTATCAATATTTTACAATACTTGATATGAATAGTGGATATTACCAAATACCAATAGATCCAGATAGTCGCAAGTTTACTGCGTTTGTTACAACAGAGGGGTTGTATCAATTTAAACGAATGCCTTTCGGGCTTAAGAATGCTCCCGTGGTTTTCCAACGCTTAATGGCAAAGGTAAAAGAACGAACACAGAACGGCGATATGATTAATTATATGGACGATATTATGGTAGGAGGTTCTACCATTGAAGAAATGTTAACAAAATTGGGACGAGTATTTGATGTAATACGAGAATTAAATTTGACCTTGAATTTGAAGAAGTGTGAGTTTGCAAAAGAAACGATAGAATTTTTGGGACATTCTTTAACACCAACTGGAATTAGTCCAGGTACGGCAAAAACGCTAGCTATTACAAATTTTCTGACTCCGAAAAACGTAACTGAAGTAAGACAGTTTCTTGGTTTGAGTGGGTACTTTAGAAAATTCGTACCCCATTATTCGATAAAATCTGAACCGCTAAGACGTTTACTACGTAAAGATCAAAAATTTCAATGGTCTGAAGAACAACAACGCGCGTTTGAAGAGCTAAAGATGGCATTGGCATCTAAGCCAGTGATGGCGTCATACAGAATCGAAGCTAAGCATGAAATTCATACCGATGCGAGTTCCGTTGGGTTAGCTGGAGTATTATTGCAAGAAGAAACCGACGGCTGGAAGCCGGTAGTTTATTTCAGTAGATCAACGAGCGAAAACGAGAAGAAGTTTCATAGTTATGAGTTAGAGACTCTTGCTGTGGTAGAAACACTTGAACGATTTAAATACTATGTTCACGGCAAAGAAGTTACCGTGGTAACCGACTGCAACGCAATTAAGACGGCTATGTCAAAGAAAGAGCTTATCCCGCGCATAGCGCGCTGGTGGTTGAAGGTCCAAGAATATGATGTAAAGATAGAACATCGCTCTGGTAAGCGTATGGAACACGTAGACGCTCTCAGCAGAGCACCCGTAGAAGTATCGCATGAGGTGGATGAAGCTTCCTTGTGTGTGTTTAAAACAGGAGTAGATGAAACGGACTGGTTATTCAGTATGCAGCTACAGGATGCTGATATAAAGAATATAGTCGAACAATTGAAAATGAAAAACAATAATATGATAGATGAGTACATAGTTGAGAATGGTCGATTATTAAAAAAACGCAAAGGTGCAAAATTATGGGTTGTACCAAAGGCACTGCGATGGAAGGTTTTACATGATTGCCACGATAATGCTGGACATTTAGGCGTCGAGAAAACGATACAGCGATTGATAAGTTATTTATGGTTCCCGAGAATGCGGAACTATGTAAAATCGTATATTAAATCGTGCGTAGAATGCGCATACAATAAAGATAGAGGGGGGAGGAAAGAAGGTGAATATCATTTTGATGATATCGACCCAATCCCGTTTAAGACAGTACACTTAGACCATTTAGGTCCTTTCACAAAAAGTAGTCAGAGAAACGAGCATATACTTGTCCTAGTCGACGCGTTTACAAAATTTACAATTATACGAGCAGTCAAGAGTACAAGGACCAAGCCGGTGATAGACATATTAAACGAGGTCAGTAGTTATGTAGGTATGCCTGAGCGAATCGTTACGGACAGAGGTACCGCATTCACATCCAAAGAGTTCACGAAATATTGTAATGACAACGGAATCAAACATGTAAAAAACGCTGTGCGTACTCCGAGGGCAAACGGACACGCTGAACGTACAAACAGGACAATTTTGTCAATGCTATTACCAACCACAACCAATGATAAACGCTGGGATGAGAAGCTGCGCGAAATTCAATGGGTAATAAATTCAATGAAGAATAAAACGACAACGAAAACACCTCAAGAACTTTTGCTAGGTTTCTCGCCACGAGACATTTTGCGAAACAAAATATTATTAACTTTACACGACGATAATCATGAACTTAACGAAATTGATTTAGAAGAAATACGACGTAATGCAGCAGCTAAAATTAGCAAGATGAGGCAGCAAGCAAAAATCCGATTTGACGGACAACATAGTAAACCAACAGTATATCACGTCGACGACTTGGTGCTCGTCGAAAATGAGGCACCTAGTACAGGACATTCACGAAAATTAGAGCCTCATTACAAGGGTCCGTTCATAATCACGCGGTCTCTTGGTAATGACAGGTATTTAGTTGAGGACTTGCCAGGTTCTCGTCGAACACAGCGACATTATTCGTCAGTATACTCATCGGATAAAATAAAACTGTGGTGTGAGTTACCACCCTACGATGATAATGAAACGTATGAAGACGAGGTCGATCAAAATACCTCAGGGCAGGAGCGGGGGCGCTCCTATGTGTCAGGAGAGGCCGAATGTAAGATGCTAGTGGCAACTCTGCCATAAATGCAACACGAACATAAAACCAACGCGAACAATTGAACAGTAACCGACAGGCAGTCGATCGTATTATTCAAAGCCGCCGGAACCTTCGCACTCACAATGAAATATTGAATTTGCTAAACTATTTTAAAATGTTACTTATAACTAAATTCTTGAATTAAATAATTATTCTTTAAGTTTAAAGAACGCCTGACAATTTATTTACCGCCTACAGTGGCCGCTCAAGAGGTCCTTTCCTTTCACTATGATTATTGTATAGTACTTTACGGCTACTCACAACGTTGCCAAGAAAATCGACTGTATACGTTTGATCATAAAGACTAAAGGGCCGTGGGTCATTACATAGACAAACCTGGTTTTATCATAATACTCACTGGTAAAACGGCCATATAGAATACTCAAATAGATGCGAACTACTTTATAAATACTTTCCATCATTTCTTCAATGTTATGTGAAACCCCTTCCCCGGTGGGCGATTTTTCTCGTTTCTAAAACTTTGATGTTGCTTGCCCGGGGTGTGAACGCAGGGGATACGGTGTGGTAGGCGGAGCACGCTACCATCACCAAATTTGGTTCTACGACCTTGTAGAAACTATAGAGTGGAACAGATAGTATACATCCTTAAACGCTCGGTCAAGTATATTTTTTTTATTGAAAAGGTTTGCAGGGTCAGTAGTTAGATAACCCAAAAACATATTGAATGATAATAATTTATTTATTTATTTATTTAAGCCAATCAGCATACAAATCTTATAGGCTATTTAGAAATATATATATATAAAATGTAAGGCGCGATAACCTCCGAAGAGATCTAAGGCCGAGCTTCTCTTCCAATTTGCGTCGTGCTCCTCTTGATTTTTCCCTACAAATTGGCCGGACGGGACCTACATGTTTTATGCCGACTCCGAACGGCATCTGCAAGGCAGATGAGTTTTCACTGAGAGCTTTTTCATGGCAGAAATACAATCGGAGCGCTTGCCAGACACTGCCGAGGGGCGACCCCGCTTAGAAAAATTTTCTTCTAATTGAAAAATCTTATTTCTAAAATTTTGATGTTGCTTTGCCCGGGAGTTGAACCCAGGGCATACGGCGTGATAGGCGGAGCACGCTACCATCACACCACGGTGGCCGTGTATAATATATATATATTAAACAATAATACTACATTTCAAATACTTTATTTATAAAGAGTAGTTAAAGAATTTAAAAAGCGATCTTTCGAACCTGAAAAATCTATCTCGATAAATCTAGCAATTCTGTTGCAACTCAATTAAAGCTCTAGTAATTGGAGCATTTTTCACATAAAGAGCTTTAGAAATACCAACATGGAAGAACTTGGAGCTACGCAGAGCTCTAGCTGGAATGCTTATTAGAATCCTTTCAAGGAGCACGGGACAATCAACAACACCCCGAAACAATTCAAAAATGAATGACAGCGACAAAATTGTTCTCCTGCTCTGTAATGATTTTAAACTAATCAATAAGCATCGCGCTTCATAAGTCGGAATAGGCTCCGAGAAACGTAAGTTGCGTAATGCAAATTTTAAAAATACCTTTTGGATGCGTTCAATTCTTACAATATGGCAACTGTAGTATGGCGACCAAATGAAGCAGGCATACTCAAACTTGGAACGCACAAATGCCGGAAATGACTGCTTAAGCGTATAAGGGTCGGCAAAATCCGAGCTATGACGCCTAACAAAGGCCAGCATGGCATACGATTTTGAAATGCAAAGGTTAATATGGCTTGCAAAAGTAAATTTCGAGTCGAAAATTACTCCTAAGTCTTTAATTTCACTTACCCGCGACAAGGGCGTATTAGATATATGATATGAGGTATCAATGATATTCATACGTTTCGAAAAAGTAATATGAAAACACTTACTTATGTTGAGTGTTAGCCGATTATTTTTACACCAGTTACTTAATTTATCCAAATCTAATTGCATCAATTCGGAATCATGAAGGCTATTGATTATAGAATATATTTTAAGGTCATCCGCGTACAGCAGAAATCTTACTGTAGAAAAGCAAGAGCAAATGTCATTTATAAACAAGACAAAGAAAATTGGGCCCAGAATGCTTCCTTGTGGAACACCGGAGCAGGCGACGAACGGGAGAGACCTAACATTGTCAACCACCACCATACAGCGATGATTATATAAATAGGATTGAATCCATCTCAGGAAGACAGAATGGAATCCCATCAGGGCTAGTTTTTTAGTCAGAATTGAATGTGCAATCCGATCAAATGCTTTAGAAAAGTCAGTATACACTGTGTCAACTTGACATCCTGACTGAAAGGCTGCGATGCAGTCATCAGAGAAAATAACCAAGTTAGACACAGTAAAGTGACTTAACCGTACCCAGTTCAGAAAATTCAATCTCGAAATGCTATTTAAGCTGTAACACCTTTGCGTTTTTTCGTCCTACATCTTACGTTGAAGGTACGTCCAACCTCATTTTTGCTTTTCAGTCCAATCCAACCATAAAGCAAAGCAGACCTCGGGCAGAAGCTGATGTATAGAAGGCGAATAAAAAATTCACCACGCGATAAAGAGTTCGATTAAGTGCAAATTCAGGGAGTTGCTAAATTATCTATCAGTGTTCCAATAACGCGGGAAACTACGCTGTTGTAAACTGTGTCGTTTGATTGAGCTAGTTCGTTCGGAAACTTAACATTCCTTATGGCTTACAGAGCGAGGTATTTATGGCAAACTATGTGTAAAAGTTTCATATCTTGTTGCTCACTTTTATGGCATTTCCCTTGACAATAAAATATAAATGTAAAACATTTCACTGTAGCTTTAGAAATTCTTTTTTGCATGATTTGGCTCTTGAGCAGAAAACGCAAAGGTAGAATAAAAGTGGAAATTAAGAAGTGGAAATAATATGAGTTTTATTTTCGATGCATTTCGAATTCATAATTCATCAAGAAAAGTTGTTTGCTCAAACTAAATGCTTTTGTCCATTTATATAAAGGTTGTCATATAAGAAATGTGCATTCTATCTTTCGTCTTAATGTTCATATATTTATCCATATGGGCGAATCCCAAATAAGGTCCAACATGATATGTAAATTTATGGTCAGACTTTATTTCTATAACTTCGTACATACTTAGGGTTAAATATGCGTATGATGTGGAAATGTTTTGTTGTTTGCCCATATTCTGGACAGAGAAATGTGAAATCAAAAAAGACTTTATCGATTTTGCTATTTTCGATGTTTACTTACAAAATATTTCTTTATTTAGTTGAGATTTTCATTCCATATCTATATATTTGCTATTATCAAAATTTTTCTGGACTTTTATTCAACATTAAAAAACGTGTATGGAACTTTGTAAAATGGAGTTTTTATAAATTGATCCTTCCTTTCTCCTTGTATCGCATTTATTACCAAAAAACTACACCAACTTGTCTCATTAGCAAACGTTTTCATTAAGTTTGAAATGCTTTCAGATGTTAAATAGTTATGTCTTCCTCTTAAAAAAATCTTAATAAATATCTGTGAAAAGTTCGAGTAACGTTTTTATGTACATAGCATTATTTCTTTATTTATTATTATTTGTGCTTTCAGTAGTATATATACTGTTAATTGGCTTTTCAAAATGTAAGAGAAGTCTTACAAAATATATTGAATATTGAAAATGTTAAATCTATTTTTCATTTCCTATAATGGTTTTCTTGACTTTTTTATTTACGTGTATGTAAAAAGGATTACTTAAGAAAAATCTAAAATCAATTCAGATTCGAACAAGATATTAATTTTAAAGATTAATTTGGGTTTTATTGGTGTATTCAGTGATGCATAAGTAGACACAAAAGAAAGCAGTACAAACTATCTTGCATTTTTCTTTTGACATCTTCTGTTGGAGTGAAAACATCTGTCGACTGGAAATGGTCAATGTCAGCCAAATTTCAATAAATTTAATATATTCGTGAGGTTTTGAACGCAAAATTGTTTATGACCTCATAGTTATTACTCTTTTGTACATACATATTGTCAAGAAAAGAGCAAAAAGAACGGTTACTCAAAATTCAAGTTTCTGGTTTATCTTGTACTATTTCTTAGATATTTTTGTCAATAATCGTACATCGTTGCAAGCACAAAACTCTATTTAATCACCTAAAAATCGATCGAAAAATAAACACACGTAAAGTTATATACTAGTATATGTATGTCTCCTCTTATGAAAATGGGGTTTTGGCCTCTACTCCCGGATTTTGAGGCCGTATTCAAAATTCCAAGTATGCAGATTTTGTATACTCGACTAGATCTCGCAAATAATATATTTTCAATGTCATATAGTGTTATTCCTTGAGACAAAATTTTCGCGTCCGTAATGTAGAATCCGTAACCTTAGCTTATATCCAACGTTTTAAAAAGATATTTCAGATTTCGTAAATCTACGAACGTAGGGTATTCTTTCACCTTCAGTCTCTTAATTAAGGAACGTTAACATATCCCGTAAGCTGCGCTAAGTTTTGCATATTTTCACAACCATTAAGAAATTACTTCTATTTATTGTCGCGTTCATCATATAGATGTACTTAAATGTTTGAGGTCCCCAAATTTGTATGGAATGAAGCATTCTGGCAGTGCTATCCAAACATAATATCCATTTAGTCCGCTGCTCAAGTTCCCTTTTATGCAGGTTTAAATGCGTGCGAATGTCACGTAACCCAGGACTTGCCCATATGTAGATTCAGCGGTAAATATTTTAAAAGTAAACACTACCGAAAAAGATTAAAAAGGCAGGATGCTTTGGACATCAATATCAGTTTAATGTGCATAAAAGTTGAAAGAGATCTAGTTTTTATGTGCATTTTTTTTCTTCAAAGATGCAATCTACTCACATTGCAAATATTTCTTGCCAGAAGCTCTGATGTTTTGGTTCTGTGTATACTATGCTTCATTCTGTGTATACTCAAGTTAAGAAGTACTATGCATATTTTTAAGCACTTTTGGAATTTCCAATACTTTTTCTTTTGATATGGGTTTGCAGGCTTCATTTTTGTAAAAGAAGAATATAATTAATAATTTTTTTTAATAATTTTGACGTCTACTTTCGTGTTTGCATACATACATTTTAATCTTTATTCCTAAAATTAAATCGGCTAACTTTGATTTGCTTTGCTTTTGATGATGTTGGATATCGACTTGAGAACTACAAATTTCTGAAGGACTGGAAAAATATTATCTTAATGTTTGTTGGGCATATGCAGTTTCGTTGTTAATACATAAATAGGTCACGTCTATTATTTAGTTTTCAATATTTACGGTAACAAAATATGCAGTAAAACCCAAATCGACAAATTTTAAAATACACGAAATCAACAAAATCGAGCTTGGATTATGGGTATTTCAAAAAAGCGAAATTCAATATCTGTGCAACACTGTCTTTGAAATTATATCTGCCGATTTTTTGGCCAATGTTATGCAATTTATATCTTTTTTTTTTTTAAATAAATTGTTTGTATGCCAAATAGTTAGGTAGATGATTTATTATATAGCAATTCACTGTCCATTGGCGCAAGGGTTGAAAACATTACAAATGGCTTGAGCCCGTTTCCAAATAATACCACGGTCAAAAATAAAAACATGTAAAGCTTGTACCCGACTAGAAACAGTTAAGGGCACGCCTTACACTGCACTGGAGTCAAAACGCACATTACATTTTGAAAACTTAAAAATTGCTAACGCTATAGTCAAATATGGAAAAGCTGCTCCGAGGGATTGAGTCTCCTTGCATTTAAAGATATTTTTTGGGCCGTTAGATCTCCAGGGAAGATGTACAGAATGGGATAAAGAGCTGATGTTGAAGTGGTTTTAATAACCCCGATTATTTTGATCACTCATAACTTGAATATCCGCTATAGTATCTTAGTGCGACTATTCATCAAAACAGGGCTCCATAATAATGGATTATCGCTGTAGCCAATAAGAGAGAGAGAGGGCAGGCGACTTACACCCAAGAAAATATACAAAAAAAAATATAGCTGAGCATTGCAGCCAGGATTTCTCCATGGGCGAATGCACGCATACCCAAATCCAATGCTATTAACTTTTTTTATGCATCAATAACACTTGCGTAAAAGGAAGGAAAAAATAACTATGTTCAAAAAAAAACCTCCCAAATACTACGTAAAAGTGGTTTGAGTATTTTGCAGAGAAAATAAATAACACTTCGATGGAGCAACAGTTGCCCTACACAAACAAGTTTTTCGTACATACTTCAGGATGTGGAATTGAAAAACGTATACAAATCGCTATTGGCTCCTTGCCAAAACTGACTGTGTAGAATTAGAAATAAGAATGTTGCACTTCTATTTTTTTTTTTTTTGTGTTTGTTTGTAGCGAAGCTATGCTTTGATTATTGTTGTTGTATTTGGTGTAAAGTTAAACAAGTGAATCCACTTTCGTGCATCGAATTTAGTTTTGGATTGATGCGCATACATCCCAGCTCTGTTGTTGTTGTTGTAGCAATGTTTCACCCCACCTAATAGCTGCGACCGGTCACAAATTGTCATCAATATCCTCTAACGGGAGTCCAAGGAAACTTGCTGTTTCGACAGGGGTGGACCATAATGAAAGGGGTGTTAGAGGCGTTGGTTCCACATTACAATTAAAGAGATGGTTGGTGTCATGTGGGGACACATTGCAAGCGGGGCATACATTTTGTATGTCGGGGTTGATTCTGGATATGTAAGAGTTTAACCTGTTACAGTATCCAGAACGAAGTTGAGCCAGAGTGACTCGCGTTTCCCTGGGGAGTATGCGTTCCTCTTCCGCAAGTTTTGGGTACTGTTCCCCGAGTACTGGATTCACCGGGCAATTCCCGGCACAAAGGTCCGACGCCTGTTTGTGGAGTTGACCAAGGACCTGCTTGTGTTTTTTTGCTTCATACGGCTGAGTTCTCAGGTACCGTATTTCCTCAAAATGCTTACGGGGATGACTCCCTAAGTCCCTAGGCGGTGCTGACTCATCAATCAGATGTCTGTTGGGATGCCCAGGTTTCTGGGTATTCAACAGGAAATGTTTGGTTAGCATCTCATTTCTCTCCCTGATGGGGAGTATTCTCGCCTCATTATGAAGATGGTGATCTGGGGACATAAGAAGACAGCCCGTGGCGGTTCTGAGCGCAGTATTTTGGCAGGCCTGTAGCTTCTTCCAGTGGGTATGTTTTAGGCTTGGCGACCATATAGGGGACGCGTAGCACGCAAACGGCTGGCCAATTGCTTTGTATGTAGTAATGAGCGTTTCTTTGTCTTTTCCTCAAGTACTGCCAGCAAGGGACTTAAGGATTTTATTACGGCTCTGGATTTTCGGAACAAAAGCTTTTGATAGGTCTAGCGCTACGAGTACTGTTCTATGGTGGGGGTTTTGATTTAAACCGCAATTTATCTGGGTGCTGATGGCATTTAGCGCGGTGGTAGTGCTATGGAGTTTTCTGAAGCCATGCTGATGAGAGACTAGCTGCAAATTTGCTTGGAAATAGGGGAGCAAAATGGCTTCAAGCGTCTTTGCTACTGGCGATAGGAGAGATATCGGACGATACGACACTCCTATGCTAGCTGGTTTCCCAGGCTTTAGTAGCGGTACCACTTTGGCCATTTTCCATTTTTCGGGTATGACAAAGGTGGAAAGAGACAGGTTGAAGATATGTGCTAAATATTTGAAACCCTCTTTCCCTAGGCTTTTAAGCATCGGCATGGCTATGCCGTCTGGGCCCAATGCTTTGGATGGTTTAGCATGACCGATGGCATCCTCAACCTCTTTGGCGGTGATGATAATTGGTGACGCGCTGAACTTATGTTTACGTGCGTGTCTGTTGGCCCTCCATCTATTTTTGTTGACCACAGAATGCATTATATATTGTCGGCAGAAAGCGCTCGCGCATTTTTTCGCATCCGACAGCACTTTGTCGCCAAAGGCGATAGAAACTTTGTCATTGTAGGCACAACGGATTCGATAGGGATTTTACAGTGGACCAAAGTTTACCTACACCGGCAGAGGTTACAACCGCTTAGGTGCTCCTCCCATTTCGCCCGCTTGTGTTCATCCACAAGCAATCTGATGCGTTGGTTTGTATCCCTTATGTGGGGGTCGCTGGGATCGAGCTGTCTTATAAGGTCACGTTCTCTCGCTAAACTTGCGGCCTCTGCCGGGAAATGGGGCCGAATTTCGGGAATTCTACCAGCGGGAATGAATAGAGCCGAGGCGGATTCAATGACCTTGCGGAAAGCACGCTCCCCTTGGCGGGCATCAGTTGGGATAGGGAGGGCAGCAAAGCGGTTATCTGTAAAGGATTTGTATTCGTCCCACTTTCCTTTTTTAAAGTTAATGAAAGTGCGTTTTCCTGCGACGATGAAGTCGGCGGGACGCTCGAGCTAAATAAGTATAGGCAGGTGGTCGGATGTCAATGTTACCATCGGCTGCCAGTTGACGCAGTTTACGAGTTCTGCGCTCACGATTGAAATATCCGGCGAACTATGACAGCTTCCTACCATACGTGTGGGGGCGTCTCCGTTTATAGTGCAGAACGTCGTTTCTTCTATTTGAGCCGCTAACATCTCACCCCTACTGTCCACCCGCAAGTTTGAATGACATAGATCGTGATGGGCATTGAAATCGCCTAAGATAATGCGATTGTTTCCAGTGAGTACGCCGCTGATATCAGGGCGGTATCCACTGGGGCAACAGGTGACAGGAGGGATGTAGATGTTGATGATTTCTAGATTTGCATCGCCCGACCGGATAGATAATCCTTGCCGTTCCAAGATACTGTCCCTGCGGTCGATGTCGGGATCAAACATATGATATTGCACAGTGTGGTGTATGATAAACGCGAGGCCGCCTACATCCCAGCTCTCGGAAGCTTTGTCAGTAACTACACATTTATTTTTTTTACTTTCTTAGTTGCCTTCTTGAGTATAATTTGCACAAATACAAATAAAAAATGCAACAATTTACATAAGAAAAGAAAATTTCCTACTGCAATAGCGGCCGGGAAAAATACGAAAAACTACAAAAAAAGAAACTAAAGTGAAGAAATTCATGTAAGGAATGCGAGCTGCTAAAGATTTGTGCAATAAACTTTAATTCATTCGATGGATTAGAGATAAAACTAACACTTCTACTAACACACTCGTGTGTATGTAGATACATAGTTACTTTGTTTTGTATTATTGTAAAATACAACGAAAGTTTTTTGTCTATTGGAATACGCAGTGGGGAATTTTGTAATCATACTTGTACTAGAAACAGCGCAAATATTTTAGATGTATTTAAATGAAACATAAATTTTAGGTAGACCATCTTCGATAGAGATAATGTGTACAACAATTGCCATTTCGTAGGTCTTCACAATGTTAAAAGGGGCAGTTGGAACATTGCGGGCCGGTCGTTGAACACTAACTTGTTTTACTGCTGAGTATGTACATATATGGTGCTCACGGCAAAGGGAACAGCTGTCTTTAAGAAATCTGCTTAAATTAACAAAAATGAAAGAGTAAATGATCAGGTAACAGGAGTCGGTGCAATAACATTAGAGCGCGTTTAGCTATATTTTCTAAACCTTGCCCAGTAATACAGGGCGTAAGAGTAATGTGCATAGGACTTTTTTTCGTTCTCTCTTATTTCCGAACATCCTTTAACCGAAACAACAATTTTTTTTGACGTTTTTTTCTCGAGGCGCTGATACAATATAAAATACGTATATCGCACACTAACTACAAAAGGGTCATAACTTCAAATTTTTCAAAATCTGTTTTTTTTCCATAAACCAATTCACAGTACCCCCCCTTAAATTTTGTTGTCATTCTTTTCTTCCTTAACTAGAGAATTACCGTTATGCCAGTTTTGGTGTGATTGCATCGCTTGCGCTGTATCAACTAATGAGTACTATTTTTAGTCGTATCAATGTGCTTAAGAACAAGTGAACAGTTTTTTTTTACGCATAAAGCGTATTATTTTAAATTCTGACTATCTTGGTGCAAAAAAGTTTTAACTTTGTTGTGTATTAATTAAAACTGTGTCTTTTTATACGTAAAGAGTAAATAAATTTGCTTGTATTATTGTGAAATGTGCTTTTTTTTATGAAATAATTGTCATATATAATTGTCATAAATAGTCATAATTCGAAATTTCTATATATTTTGACCGTAAACAAATAATTACAACAAAATGTCGTCAATTCCTTTTATAATGAAGGTCTCACATAAACCGTTTTTCTTCTCCCCTGAACATTTACATTTTTCAAGTTGTGACTCTTTTGTAGTTAGTGTGCGATATTTAATACTCCTATATTGCTAATAGAAAATGCTCACAATGTGTTTTGAATTCGAAATCAAAACAAGACAGCCTATAAAATTTTTGTGATTGTAGCAGCATAAGTGTGACAAGAAACAATTTAAATTTAGGTACATTCGATGATTGAATACAAAAACAAAAACGTTTAAACAGCAATATATCGGCACTCTGATGTTAGGGAATGTACCTAGCCTTTAGTAGCAATATAGGAGTATTACATATATGATAAAATATAATAAACAAGCTACAAAAGCCACCAGCAAACGCGATTTATACTCCACTCGAGCCACAACTCGCTCTTTCTTCAAATAAATTCGGCTTTTACTCTCCACACAAAAAAACACTTGTTTTATTGTTTTTTTTTTTTTTTTGTTTTTACATTTTGAACCGAACCGAATTTTCATTCTTGTTAACGTAAGTTAATATGTTGTTAACGTGTCATAAAAGCAAAAATACTGCGGCGTAAATGATCGTGAATTTAAAAGCGGTAAAGCGTACACTTCTTTATACCGACAAGTAAAATTAATGAATAACCAAAATATACTTAAGTTGCTAGAGCACTTCCACTCATAATCAGCATATAACAACCGCTCCAATGAAATAGGGCGGTTCTCCCAAGCCACTTATTCACTCTTTATACATGCATCGTTTTTTAGTTGTATTCACCTGCACTATCGGCATCTAACCGTGTTAGCACATACACACGTACGTGCTTTATTAGGCCTACAATAATTATACATAGATATGTATGAAACAAGAGGCCTCTATGAACCGAACCTTTATCGCCTTCCACCCACCTCCCACTATACAAACCAACACAACTGTATGTGTATTTATTGATGTCGACATCATTGGCGCGTTGAAGAGTAAATAATATTTTACCGCTCCACTTGTGCCCAAAAAATACCAAAAATAGCAAATATACAAAGCGAGAGGGCAGTAGAGTAGTTGATATCGAATTTAGTATTTAACAGGTGTAGGGCATAATCATTCGACATTGCGAGAATCAGCAGTATAGTAGGCATTAGGGTGGCCCTTCGTTGTATGGAGGGAAAAAAAGTGTTTGGATTCTTGATCTTACCCCCTAAAAATATGCGAATAGTTCAAAAACGAATATATACAAAGTTTTAGGCAAATCAAAAAAGATTTAGAGGTGGCGCAAAAGGCTTGAAATCCTGAAAAATGACGAATTTTTACAATTTCGTGTTTCAGGCTTCCATATTTCGAAACCCTACGAAAGTTTACTGCTTTTCCATACAGTAATAAGATCTGTATTTTCTTACTTTTCTAAAATGGGCACAATCTTAAAAATCGGTCGATCAATAAGAGAGTTACATGAAAAAATATATATTGCTTTCGACAAACAAATATTAAAAGTAAATTAAGTCTGTGCAAATGTAAAAATGCTCAAATAAACTTTTGTATACGGGGTATTCCATCCCATTTCGACCAATTTTGAACCCGACCCCTTTAGATTTGGCTGAAAGTTTTTCTTCTTTTTCTAGCTTACGAAAAACATTTTTCAGAAGTTTTTCAAATTTTTTCATCCAACTCAAAAAAAGTTATGAATTTAAAAAAAAACACCGTTTTTGTTTTCAAAATGCTATAACTTTTTCAAAAATTGACCGTTTGGGATATTTTTTTTTAAATTTTTTTTTAAATTTACTTTTCGGAAAAAATTCAAAAAAATTTTTAAAGTTTTTGTTTTTTTGTACTTTTTCAGTTTTTCGAGATTTTTCGAATTTTGCCCTTTTTTCCATAAAAAACTTCAATCAATTCAGCAATCATCCCCACTAATCCCGGAGCGGGCCGAGAAATTTTTTTTTTTTTATTTAATTGAAAAAAAAAAAAACTTTAAAATTTTTTTTGTATTTTTTCCGAAAAGTCCATTAAAAAACATATTTTAAAAAAGAAAAATGATCCCAAACGGTCATCTTTTGAAAAAGTTATAGCATTTTGAAAAAAGCACCGTTTTTTTCAAAATATTTAAAACTTTTTGTGAGTTGGAAAACGGTTTTTTTTTTTCAAAATGCTTTAAATTTTTCAAAAATTGACCGTTTGGGATCATTGTTTTTTTTTTTAATATGTTTTTAAATGTACTTTTCGGAAAAAATACAAAAAAAAATTTTAAATTTTTTTTTTTTTCAATTAAATAAAAAAAAAATCTCGGCCCACTCCGGGATTAGTGTACAAGTTTTTTATGAGAAAAAAAGGGCGAAATTCGAAAAATCTCGAAAAACTAAAAAATTACAAAAAAAAACTTTAAACATTTTTTTGAATTTTTTCCGAAAAGTACATTTAAAAACAAATTTAAAAAAAAAAAGATCCCAAGCGGTAAATTTTTGAAAAAGTTATAGCATTTTGAAAACAAAAACGGTGTTTTTTTTTAAATTCATAACTTTTTTTGAGTTGGATGAAAAAATTTTAAAAACTTCTGAAAAACGTCTTTCGTAAGCTAGGAAAAGAAGAAAAACTTTCAGACAATTCTAAAGGGGTCGGGTTCAAAATTGGTCGGAATGGGATGGAATACCCCATAAACAAATACATATATGCCTTGCAGCCAAACTTGAAGTTTATTTATTCAAAAAAAGTATACACATATATTTTTTTTATAAATTTTCTTTCGAAATGCGTGATGCCACAAACAATTTAAGCCTGCACTGCAACTTGTTCTTGCAACAAGCATGTCGAAAGAAATTTAAAAAAAAGTATAAAAAAAATGAAAACATATATTTTAAAATTGCAAACAACTACAAACAATTTCTTTGACGTTTTCTTATTAAACCTATACTGCTCTTGAATGAACAAATTTGGATAGTAGGTTTTTTTAAATAGATAAATTGCGGCACTTTGCATGGATGGTAAACCACTTCCAGAAATAACAGGTCGTGAAAAGGTGAAACGACTTCCAGTTGTTGTTACTTACAGTAGGAGCTCCAAAGTTATATGCTGCAACAAGCTCGGAAATAGCTGATACGTTGTATGAGCTGTTATTTGAATGGGATCTGAAGGCGTTATAAAAGGAGCTGCAACGTTATTAGAAAAAAACTTGAGCGAAAATTTTTGTATCTTGTCGTCATCATATTTATGAAGTTCTGCTGAGAGTTATTTTCCAGCAAATACTAGTAAGGACGTTCAGTTATTTCGGCGATTTCAAGAAAATTGCAAAAACATCTACAAAACAACGAATTGAAATTACTTTTAACCGATAGCCAAGATACTATTTTAACCGTCCTGTTTATGAATAATTTTTCTTCGTAGTTCGCATGGCTGGGTACCCGGGTACCACAAGGCAGTTCAGTTCATACGTAAGAACTACTAGTGGTACCTGGGTATCCCAGCCATGAGAACTAGTAACAAAAAAACTAATTTTAGTAATAAAAAACTAATTTATTAAAAAACCGTCGTTATGAGAGTATATTTGAAAAAATGTTTTCTCCTTTTTGTAGAAAACTTATTCCCATAGGATGCCACAAAATTGTAACTTGTTTCTATTTGTAGATTACGTAAAAATGTGAGAACTAGTAATATAAAACTAATTTAATAAAAAAATCATCTTTATGATACAATATTTGAAAAAAATTGTTTCTTCTTTTTGTAGAAAACTTATTCCCATACGAAGCCACAAAATTTTAACTCGTTTCTATTTGTAGATTATTTTAAAATGGCTTTTGAATATGCAAAAAGTACCCGGGTACCCATCTATGCACAGGACGGTGAAAACCCCTCTGAAAAAGAAAATAGTAAGAGATGACTATAGGGAATTATTGGAATTAACGTCTATATGTCTAGGAGCAAGTGATGGCATAAAGTTTCGTGTACCGAAGCCGACTCATCATGCTCGGTGGATGTCGAAGGCATTGTATTGCTTAAAAATCTATTTATTTCGTGAACAGTTTAAACTAACGGAGTATGAAGAGAATTCGATAGCAAGTATATGCGCGTTTATTATACCTATGTTAAGCTTTGGTTTTACTGTACCAATCCTCGTAGAGCACCTCTTCAAGACTTATCTTTTATTAAAGAAATTTATAAATACAGAAATGTTAATATAAAATATCTGACATTGCAATAAACAAGTTTTGTAACCACCTATGGTACCTGTCTGAAGAATGTATTGCATTGGCATTGTTCGATGATGACGTCCCTTGTACCATGAAGAAAAAGATTGTGGAAAAAATCAAAAGCATAGACAACTGCGACAAGGAAACGGAAAATTTAAAGAGTCACTCTTAAGGCCCAGTAAAATCAATAAATTCATAGAAAAAGAATTACATGATTTTATAACAGGAAATGCAATTGATTTTTTTGGTCAGTTTTGGATATCATCTCAATTTCTGGAGGTAGATCCACTATACTGGGGGGGATACAGGAACCTATAAAAAAGCTAAGGATACTGCTATAAATATAAAATTAGTTAACGACACAGCAGAACGGGGAGTAAAGCTTATGGAAGAATGTAATAGAATACTTACAAATGACGAACAAGAAAAACAATATTTTTTACAAGTTGTAACTGATTCCAAAAAATAATTTGAATCACATACTAAATCATCCTTATCTAGATCCTAGGAAATAATAATATATTATATACGTGTCAGCTAAAGTTTCACAAGATATATGTATATATTTTAAAAATGTATTTTCAAAAAAATTTATAATAAAAAAATTTGAAACAAACTCATTTACGTATACTCATTATATACACATTCTTGAAGTAATGACACCGTGTTTAATGCATAATTTATTTTATAACCTTATTATTATTTGACCAATTTTTGTTGTTTTAGATTTATTTGAAAGTCAAATATCTCTTGAACTTACTAATAACACGATAAATTACGTTTCGCCCATAACAAATGAAGTTGGGTTGACCAAATTTAAGAAATTGTAAAAATTCGTAATTTTTCAGGACTTCTAGCTCTTTGCGCCACCTCTAACCCTTTTTCGATTGACCTAAAACTTTGTATATTCTAGTTTTTAGGGTATTCGCATATTTCTAGGGGGTGAGATCGAGAATCCGAACACTTTGGAAAATAAGGGCCACCCTAGTAGGCATATGCTAAAATGTATAACAACATGGTCATTTCTTTATGTAGTTGGGTGTAAACTTCGTTCCAACTGTTTGGTCTCATTAAGTTGCGCTGCGTTTTGGTACGGTAATATTTTTGATACAGTCATTACTGTATCGAACCCGATGGTCCAATTTTAAGAATTAATTCAAGGTTGACGACGCTCATTGTGGATAAAACAAGTGTGATAACTTCTGCATAGACGTCAAAATCACAAATAGAACGGATCATCTGATTTTTAATTGACTATCGCGGTCTCATACTGTATCCCTTTATATCACTCGCTGAATACAGCCGGCTCTATGTAGATATTAGATTAGACAAGCATAATCAAAATTCGAAAAAAAAGTTGGGTTTTGCACTTATTCATCAGAAACTAATGATTTCTGACGTATTTGAATTATGTTGAACTCCACCATAGCTGCCAGAAAAAGGCTTAACTTCTGAAGTATTTTCTTAGCAACGCACAAAACGGTAAATATTTATTTGGAAATATTTTGATGCAACACACTGCCCGGCCAGGTAAAAAGTAATATTCTTGACATTTGTTATTCACTGTTTTGGTGCAAAGCAAGTTCAAGTTTTCTTGCGTTTCGAAAAAAGCGGTGAAACTATTTTCATTGTTCTTTTAACTAGTCCGGTATTTAATTTGTCGTTCAAATGCATTTCAATTCCAAGCTCATTGCCTCCCTCTCTCTTAGTTGTTGTTTTGTAAATAAGAACGAAATACTTACATATTAACTTGCACCTTGAATAGTCGAAAAATTTAAATAACTTCTTCATTTTTCTTGTTGTTCTAGGAGGATTTTCTCGCCTATTTGCGTCGTGTTCCTTTTAATTTTTTCTACAAACTGGCGGAATGAGACCTGCATGTTCTAAACCGACTCCGAACGGCATCTGCAAGGCAAATGAGTATTCACTGAGAAGCTATTCATGGCAATATGGGAAATACATTCAGGCTGCTTGCCAAATCACAGTCGAGGGCGGCCCGCTTAGAAACACTGTTTTCTAATTGAAAAAACTTGTCCAAGTTTTGATGCTGCCTTGCCCGAGAATTTATTCCAGGATCTTCGGAGCATAATCCATCAATTATGTAATTATTACAGCAAGGTATTGTGTGGTCATAATTTTGAGACAAAGTGTAGAGCAGCTACTGCACTCCTCTTACCACCCCTTGTACACGCATATGTTAATAGTTTGACGTACAGTCAGCTGCCGCGGTAAAAGCTTCCGATTCATGTTTGATATAGAGAAAAAATTGGGGCATTTCATAGTTAAGATAAAATAAGTACTTAAGGTAGTTGGCGGTTTCTGGAAAGTTATCTCTCAGGAAATTTTTTAGGTAAAATTTAGCGCACAATTTATTTTGATAACGAATATGCACCAATACGTTTAATGTTTAGAAACCAAACTTAATATAAAGCTTACTAACTCCACAAAATATATGAAAAGCATGAATACATTTTAAAGTTTGAAGGTAAATCTCAGTTTGCATTTAATAGTGGTTTTTTTCCGTTGGCACCTTTTACCTCGGTGGTGACTATACAAATGTATATTGCATCAGTAGCGTATTTTTATCTTGATATTTTTGAAAATATTTCATTATAAACTTAGAGTTAAAGAGCCAACAAAATTTCTACATCGCCTTTTTCAGCAACTCGCTGCTCTCTCGTTATCAGACCGTACAGTTGTGGTCAAAAAATTAGTAGTTCAACAAATTAAAATTAAATGATCTAATCTTGCAAATTGTAATTTATATTATATTGCGTATAAAAAAAGCTTTATAAAATAAAAATCAACATAAACATTGAAGAAAAAATTAGTCGTTTTCAAATTTTGTAATACACACTACTAATATTTTGACCGCAATTGTCTGTTGACAAGAACTATTTACAGAGAAATTTTTTTTATTTAGTAGGTTTGTTGATGGTTACCTTAAATTTGACTTTTTCAAAATAAATACATCATAAAAAACGTATTAGACAAAGAAATAAAAGTTCAAATTTTTTTCCATACAAAATGCGCATTTTTTTTATATGGAATCAAATGTGAAACACCCCAACAGGCATTTCTGTAAATGTTATTAAAAGTAAACTTGCTGTGCTAAAGGATATATAAGTGTTTTCAGTATTAAATATATTTACATTTTTTTCAAAAAACATTTTATAAGCGTTGAGGACATACACATGTTAATAAATAATTTAACTGTAATTGAAATTTCTACAAAAAAAAACACGAAAAAGCTACTTGTCAACATTTTTCAACTGTGAAAATTTTAAATTATTTTCATAAACGTTTGTTCATGAGAGGGACCGGCTGCGTTTGAACGGCTTCTGGGGTTCTCCCACAACTAGTTAGAATTGCAGCCATTCTTTATATAATGTGACTATGATATTAAAAATGTATATATTAATGCAAATACATATATTTTATGCTATTATTATCAATTGAAAATAAGTTTGGGAAACGAATAATAACAAGGTTTTTTTTAGGAATTTTGTACAAGTTTACATTTATAAGCTTAAAATCAAAGAGCCGTTTCGATCATTTTACGCTTTTTTCTAAACGATTTGAAAACAAAAAATCAACGTTTTGTAAGTTTAGTATTTATTTGAAAAAACTTTTTATAAACTCAAAAAAATAAAATAAATGCAAGGTGCGATAATCTAAGAAGAGATTTTAAGCTAACCTTCTCTTCCAATTTGCGTCGTGTTCCTTTTAATTTTCACTACATATTGGCAGGACGGGACCTACATGTTTTATACCGACTCCGAACGGCATCTGCAAGGCAGATGAATTTTCACTGAGACGCTATTCATGGCAGAAATACACTCGGAGTGTTTGCCAAATTACTACCTAGGGGCGAATCCGTTAGAAACACTTTTTTCTGATTGCAAAATCCGTTATTCTACATTTTCGAAGTTGTTTTGGCCGGGAGTTGAACCAAAGATCTTCGGTGTGGTAGGCGGAGCACGCTACCACCACACCAAGGCGGCCGCCGTCTATACTTACCGTTCAGAAAAAAATATTCGGAGACTTATAACTTGCACTTGACTAAAATTTACTACATACATATAAGCTACAAAACTGCATATTAAAAAATTCAGGAAACTATACACAGAAAGTTAGAAATTTTGGTAAAATGCTCTCGAGTTTACGAATTTTGTCGCCTGGTTCGTCCTGATGTCACGTTGTTTCAATTTGCCCCAATTATTTAATAAATAAAAAAAATTTAACAGAGGACTTCATAGAATAAAAGCAATGAGGGAATGAGATTTGAGTACATAGACGCTTTTCTTAAATTATCGAAAATAAAAAAAGAATTGAAATATCGTGCCAATTATTTATTTTGATATCAAAACTATAAGCATCGAAAAAGATTTTGATGGGGCCAAGTCCGTCCATGCGTTAACCCAGAGATTATGTGTATTGATAATTGATATGGAAAAATGGGAAAGATGCGAAAATTCATTTACAAAAAAAAAAAAAAACAAACAGATAAATTAATGAATCTTGATGAGTGATTTGACAATGAAATAGAAACATTATAGAAAAAAGAAAATTTAAAAATTGTTTACAACGTAAGCCAAAGCCCGTTAATATAATGTTGAAATTTATGTTATTTTAAGTATAATGTTAACAAAACATTCAATATCTGCACGGTTTATTACTAAATTGTACTGTACGGTATATAAATAAATTGTACTGATATTTCACGTAACAAAAGATTTGATGGAACAAAGTACAAGAAATAAAAAATGTTTGAAAATTGACGAGGCCGCGCGCCTGTTTTCGTTAAAGTCTTTATAATACTATTATCGCCATAAACGACTAATAATCCAACAATCCAATCGAAATTTAGTGAGAGCATTGTTCTTAGAGCAGTAACAGTTTATTTTAAAAATAGGCGAAATAGGTTGGAAACCACCCTTTTTTATACCTAACGAAAACTTGAGCAAAGACATCTTTACAAATTCACCGAAAATGGTCGAAATCATACACTTTTTCGAAATCGAAAACTTCTAAAAAGAGAAGAACTTCTAGAAAGGAAGTGGTAAAGTTTGGTTAGTGGTTTAATTTTATAACGCAAAATAGATGTTTAGTAAAATTTTGGTTAGTAGAAGGAAATTTAAATGTTTTGAAAGTCGTAAATCGAAATCCGTTGAAATCATTTTGCAACACGGTAGAAAAATTGATCTTGGTAATATATCTATTTTATAATTTCTGTATTATATCTGCTAGGCAGTGCTCCTTTTTAGTTAATCTCTCTTTTAATTCCAAAGTCATATACAAGGACGGGACTGTCTTCAGCTGTGCCGAATACTTCATACCTCTCATGAATGGGGCTGAACAATAATCTTATCCCGTTCTTAATCTCCAAATGATCGGATGTATAAGATAAGAAATGTATAGATGTATATATATAGATGTTTATATTGGAAACTAAGGGAGAAATGGCCAAAAATCTTTCTATCTGAAAGATCGGTTGTATGGGATAGGTATATACTATATACATATAGTTTCTATGAAAGTGATTTTTTTGGGAAATCTTCTATGATATTTAGAATAAATATCACAAAGTTTAACGTTTTTATATTGGAAATTAAGTGAGAAATGGCTAAAAATCTTTCTATCTGAAAGATCTGTTGTATGGGATATACATTATATATAGCTCCGATCGAAATGATTTTTTACAGAAAATCTTCTATGATGTATTAGAATATATATCACCAAGTTTCACGTTTTTATATTGGAAACTAAGGGAGAAATGGCCAAAAATCTTTCTATCTGAACGATCGGTTGTATGGGACGTATACTATATATAGCTCCGATCAAAGTGATTTTTTCAGGACATCTTCTTTGATATATTAGAATATATATCACCGAGTTTCATGTTTCTACTTTTAAATTGCGGCAGGAATGACCAAAATCGTCTTATCTGAACGATCGGTTGTAGGGGAGATATATGTTATAGTGGTCCGATCCTACCGGATCCGACAAATGTCTAATATAATCATTGAGATATCTCAAAATTTGAGGGACTAGTTTGCGTTCAAACAGACAGACGGACAGACGGACGGACGGACAGACGGACGGACGGACGGACAGACGGACATGGCTATATCAACTCAGTTCGTCGCCCTGATCAATTCGGTATACTTAATGGTGAGTCTATTTTCTATATTTCTCAACGTTACAAACATCGGACCAAAGTTAACATACCATTTCATGTTCATGAAAGGTATAATTACACTGACGCATATGGGGAAGTCGTTCACAGGTTTGCCGTTTCTGAACATTGCTGTTTTTAAGTTATTGCTGTTTTCTAGGTGTGCGATATCATTTAATGTTCTTGACATTTCCCTGGAAACAGAGAGCCGTCAAATCTCCAATAACCATTGAAAGGGAAGCCTTGGTGAGCCCCATTATTTCAGCAGACCGTCTGATATCCACATCCGGCTATAAGGATTTCGCTATCCTGCGAATAGAAGTATCCGCCCATCGTTTGCATAGCTGACTCGATGCCTATCTATAGTGGGGCAGACTACAGGTGGCCAGGGGGACACCGTATTCCCTAAAGCTAACTACATTCGGTTCTGTTGTACCAATGAGATGATGATCTTAATCTTAAAATAGTTCGACCAAATGGCAAGCGAGGTCAGACACTCCCATACCACCCTCGATCGCACAACAACAATCCTTGCTCGCGTCAGAGTTTACCTCAACGCTTCCCGTCCAAACCTCGACCCACCCGTGCTTGATAAAATTTTCTCAAATTTGTCACTGCTGTTTCCGTGCTCGCAACTATTTGTAAATATCATTAGCTTAATTCAAAAAAGCCTTAACCAACAGATTTCCAAATTACGTTTTTCATAAATTGCGGTGTAATATCTATATACATATATAAAAATCAAATTCTGTGTGTGTGTGTTACCTATGGAAACGTATTTCCCACACTTCAATCATCACCAAATTTTGGTTATAGGTTCCTTCGATCAACGGGAAGGTTTTAGGCTAAAAATAATTTCGATGTATAAAAGGGGCGTGGCACCTCCCATACAAATGAAATCTTTGGTACTGCATAACTCTTAAGGTATACATTAGGGCGGGTCGATCATGAAAATCGTATTCTAGGGATCAAAATAAGAAACTTTGCCGAAGGAACCATACCTCTAAAACGAATTCTGATGTCCCCCCCTTTGGGCCAACTTTTGGGTAGGGGCAATTTCAATTCTACCTGCTGTGTCTTGTGGTGGCTTAAAAAAAACAACACAAGCAATTTTACGATCTGCAATTGTGTCACAGTGATACCTTCATTTTTTAAAACGGTTGAATAAAAAACCCACACAACTATGTTTACGACATGCAAATGCATCACAGTGATGCCTTGGTTTTAAAAGGGGGTTGTAAAAACGCTAATTTCTAGTAATTTTTTTTAATTTCTTTTCTATTACTAAGTTAAATTCATTTTTTCATTTACATATGTTCTGACTAAATAAATTTCTAAAGAGAAAAATAAACTCCAAAAAGAAAAAACATAGGCATTTCAAAGTGGGACTTTTCAAAATTTGCTCCTACGACCCAAAGGGGGGGGACATCAGAATTCGTTTTAGAGGTATCGTTCCTTCGGCAAAGTTTCTTATTTTGATCCCTAGAATATGATTTTCACAGAGCAATGGGCGATTTTTTTGCCTCCCCACAAATCGACCCGGCCTAGTATACATGCCAGAACATTGAAGCTCTGTAAGGAGTTATATGAGGTCAATCCCTAATACCACCATGAAATGTGGAATTAGGATAAAGGGGGCGTGGCACCTCCCATACAAATGGAATATATCATACTGCATATCTCTGGATGTAGTAATGGTAGGATAATGAAAATTGGTGAGGAGCTATATGGCGTTAAGTCCTAACACCTCCAGTAAAATGCGGTGTTGAGAAAAAAGGGGGGTGGCACCTTCTCTACAAATGGGATTTTTAAGAGCTATGGCTGCCGTAGAAACTTAGGTTATTTTAACACCTAAAGTTTAACTGCATTTTTGAGTTTGGCTATTATTCCTTTTGGACGTTTTAATCTGCCGCCGTTAAAAAAATGTGTCAGCTTCAGTCTATCTACACATCTTCTAAAAAATTAAATTCTGTGTGTGTGTTCCCTATGGAAACGTATTTCCCACACTTCAATCATCACCAAATTTTGGCTATAGGTTTTAAATAAAATTTTTTTTTTGGGCTATGCGATCTTAGCAATATTAGTTCCCAAAAATGATCATGTTAACAAAATCAATGATCGCATTCAAAAGCAAAATTCCTGGTGAAGTGACGAAATATAAATCGATGGACACAGTTACAGATGAAGATCAAATTGTGAATTATCCAATTGAATTTCTAAACTTTTTAGAACCACCTGGAATGCCTGCGCATGTATTAACTTTGCAAATTGGCTCACCAGTCATGCTTCTTCGGAATTTAGACCTACCAAAATTGTGCAATGGTACCAGACTTTGCGTTAAGAAATTAATTCCGAATGTAAACGAAGCAACAATCATCAGCGGTAAAAGCAAATGTGAAGATGTGCTCAAACCACGGATCCCAATGATTCCTACAGATTTGCCATTCAATTTTAAGGTCTTACAGTCTCCTGTACGCCTTGCTTTTGCAATTACAATCAACAAAGTACAAGGACAATCGCTTACTGTTGCAGGATTAAATTTAGAGAGTCCAGGTTTTTCCCATGGCCAGATATATGTTGCTTGCTCTAGAGTTGGAACGCCAAAAATTTGTTTATCTTTGCACCGAACGAAAAAACCAAAAACATTCTGTACCCACTTGCATTACAATAAGATACAATAATAAATTTTTTTAAACGGAAATTTCACCAAATGTGCGTACATAATTCAATTCAATTTACAGAACAATAAACTTAAATATCAACAAACAAAATAGAAAAAATAACGAAACATTCATTCGATCTCGGGCGTTACAACGTACGCCGGATAAAGCTAGTATTAAAATAAAGCCTCAGTAAAAATTTTAAAATGTTAGAATCAAAAACAACGGACTTATGCCACTTTTCAAAATCCATATCTGCATGTAATGAACGTGAAAATTAAATGTTTTTTTGCTTTTGCTGTAAAATTTTAAATTTGTTGGTTATTGACTTTGTGAATTAGCCTAACGATATATACTATACATGTATCTATGTATTACATATCTACGTGATAGCGCTTTTTTGGTAGCAATTTGTTCGTTTAATGAAATCGAAAGGCATACGTGCATTCCTTTCACGTTTACAAAATAAAATACAAAAGCTTACTCGATTTTTTCTTCGCTGTTATCTTTTTTGGCTTGTTTTGTTTCGACTATTACAATTTCAATGTCACACAAAAAGATAATAACACCTACCCATAAATGTAACCAAAAAGTCGTCGCCTGACTTGTCTCTATGTGATTGCAATGGAACAAGGGAAGTATGAAGATACAGAGCAGTGAAGTAAAATAAAACTCACTTCAGCGCAACTTCAACAATATTTTAGTCTGTACGTGAGAATACTATTATTCTCAGATGACAAATCCAATCCGAATAGACCTCATACTCGTAATAACTGTTTTTGTTTGCTTTGCCAATTAGACAAAACTTGCGAGATGTACAAATATACAAAACAAAACAAAAAAGACGTCAACCATTTACGAATAATTTGCTAAAATGTGCTTACACTTATACTTATGCACTACTTGTATTTTGTTTATTTTTTATACTCAGTTGAGCAGAGCTCACAGAGTATATTAACTTTGATTGGATAACGGTTGGTTGTACAGGTATAAAGGAATAGAGATAGATATAGACTTCCATATATCAAAATCATCAGTATCGAAAAAAAATTTGATTAAGCCATGTTCTCCGTCCGTCCGTCTGTCCGTTAACACGATAACTCAGTCACTTTTAAAATACTCATTAACACCTTTCATTTGATACCCTTATCATACAAATTAATTCTATAGTCACCCCTGGTCCACCTTTATGGCAATATCTCGAAAAGGCGTCCACCCATAGAACTAAGGCCCACTCCCTTTTAAAATATTCATTAAAACCTTTCATTTAATACCCATATCGTACAAACAAAAGCTAGAGTCACCCCTGGTCCACCTTTATGGCAATATCTCGAAAAGGCGTCAACCCATAGAACTACGGCCCACTCTCTTTTAAAACACTCATTAACACCTTTCGTTTGATACCCTTATTGTACAAACGCATTCTAGAGTCACCCCTGGTCCACCTTTATGGCAATATCTCGAAAAGGCGTCCACCCATAGAACTAAGGCCCACTCCCTTTTAAAATACTCATTAGCACCTTTTATTTGGTACCCATATCGTACAAACTAATTCTAGAGTCACCCCTGGTCCACCTTTATAACGATATCCCGAAAAGGCGTCCACCTATAGAACTAAGGCCCACTCCCTTTTAAAATATTCATTAAAACCTTTCATTTAATACCCATATCGTACAAACAAAATCTAGAGTCACCCCTGGTCCACCTTTATGGCAATATCTCGAAAAGGCGTCAACCCATAGAACTACGGCCCACTCTCTTTTAAAACACTCATTAACAACTTTCGTTTGATACCCTTATTGTACAAACGCATTCTAGTCACCCCTGGTCCACCTTTATGGCAATATCTCGAAAAGACGTCAACCCATAGAACTAAGGCCCACTCCCTTTTAAAATACTCATTAACACCTTTTATTTGGTACCCATATCGTACAAATTAATGCTAGAGTCACCCCTGGTCCACCTTTATGGCAATATCTCGAAAAGGCGTCCACCCATAGAACTAAGGCCCACTCCCTTTTAAAATACGCATTAACACCTTTTATTTGGTACCCATATCGTACAAACTAATTCTAGACTCACCCCTGGTCCACCTTTATAACGATATCCCGAAAAGGCGTCCACCTATAGAACTAAGGCCCACTCCCTTTTAAAATACTCATTAACACCTTTTATTTGGTACCCATATCGTACAAACTAATTCTAGACTCACCCCTGGTCCACCTTTATAACGATATCCCGAAAAGGCGTCCACCTATAGAACTATGGCCCATTCCCTTTTAAAATACTCATTAAAACCTCTCATTTGATACCCATATCGTACAAACAAATTCTAGAGTCACCCCTGGTCCACCTTTACGGCGATATCTCGAAAAGGTGTCCACCTATAGAACTATGGCCCACTCCCTCTTAAAATACTCTTTAATACCTGCCATTTGATACGCATGTCATACAAACACATTCCAGGGTTACCAGAGGTTCATTTTCCTACATGGTGATTTTCCCTTATTTTGTCTCCATAGCTCCCAACTGAGTATGTAATGTTCGGTTACACCCGAACTTAGCCTTCCTTACTTGTTGTAATTCCGTTTGATTGCAACCAAAAGGGAATTATACGCAATAAAATGAAGCTTAAAAGAGAAAATTCCACTAAATAAATGGGTGAATTGTAATCGATTTACAGTAACATTTTAAAGTACAAACAAATTCTAGAGTCACCCCTGGTCCACCTTTATGGCAATATCTCGAAAAGGCGTCAACCCATAGAACTAAGGCGCACTCCCATTTAAAATACTCATTAACACCTTTTATTTGGTACCCATATCGTACAAACTAACCCCCTGGTCCACCTTTATAACGATATCCCGAAAAGGCGTCCACCTATAGAACTAAGGCCCACTCCCTTTTAAAATACTCATTAACACCTTTCATTTGATACCCATATCGTACAAACAAATTCTAGAGTCACCCCTGGTCCACCTTTCTGGCGATATCTCGAAAAGGTGTCCACCTATAGAACTATGGCCCACTCCCTCTTAAAATACTCTTTAATACCTGCCATTTGATACGCATGTCATACAAACACATTCCAGGGTTACCCGAGGTTCATTTTCCTACATGGTGATTTTCCCTTATTTTGTCTCCATAGCTCCCAACTGAGTATGTAATGTTCGGTTACACCCGAACTTAGCCTTCCTTACTTGTTGTAATTCCGTTTGATTGCAACCATAAGGGAATTATTATACGCAATAAAATGAAGCTTAAAAGAGAAAATTCCACTAAATAAATGGGTGAATTGTAATCGATTTACAGTAACATTTTCAAGTTTTTCTGGAAAAAAATTGTTTACAAAAGTAATAAAATAAGTTGTATCAAATGTACGGCTGAGTAAAAAAAATTAGGCCCACTTGCAGAACGGCAAGTTATCTTTATAACTTATTTGCTCTTCCTTGAATAAGGCCGAGTGGATATACGGCCGTGGCGGATCGGATCTGCTGCTTACTGTGTCGATCCAGAATTAAGTAGATTTTACAGGCTGTCAAATTACTGCACCGTCTTTCAAGCGGAAATTATAGACATGAAGAAAGCAGCAAAAATTTTGGAGGAAGCGTGCTTAAGCTGCAGTCGCATCAATATATACTAGTATCGCCTGTGGTCGAAATTCGACCAATTTGTATTTTTTTTCAATTTTCGATTCAGTCAAGTTGCATTTAAATAATAATAAACTAAGTTGCAATAAAAGAATACATAATAAAATAAAATAAGAAATAAAATAAATTAGCATAAAAGACAATATAAAAAATGTAATGTTATATTTTTGTAGGAAATTTATTATTTTTTGTTTAGTATAAGACGTACTTTATCTAAAATGAGGATTAAATCTGCAAATGCAAAAACATTTTTTGGCAAATTTGCCATTAATTGTTATAAATAAATTTAGTTAGTTTCAACAAAAGTTAACTCAATATTTGTGATTTCATGTTTTTTTGAAAGCACCTAAATTAAAAAAGAAAGAATCTGTTAAGTAAAGACCTATGTATTTACGTGTAAGTAAAATTTGTCCAAAAAATAGGCCAGTTAAGTTATTACTTCTCTTTAAAGTCTTTTTGTGCGGTAAAAATTATTTTAGAACAATTTTTTAAGCATTTTGGTACAGTATGTAAGTGGTAACAATGGGAAACAATATTTTCATTGAACTGAAAATGAGTGCGGCAGTAGTTCTCTCACCATTTGGCGCGTACGAATATGTATATATGCGAATTACGGCCTATGCAATATTTCGACCTAAAATCGAAAACGTTTTTGGGTCATTTTTTTTTTTCGTTTAATATACAATGTGAAATTTTCCGATGCAATCAAGTTGCATTTAAATAATAAACTAAGTTGAAATAAAAGATAATATAATAAAATGAAATAAGAAATATCAAAATAAATTAGCATAAATGACAATATACAAATTTTAATGTAATATCTTTGTAGCAAATTTATTTATATACAAGACGTGCTATATATAAAATGAGCATAAAATCTGGAAATGCAAAAAACATTTTGGGTCAAATTTGCAATTAATTGTTATAAATAAATAAATTTAGTGAGTTTGAACAAAAGTTGACTCATTATTTGTGATTTCATGTTTTTTTGAAAGCAACTAAATTAAAAACAAAGGATATGTTAAATAAAGACCTATGCATTTACGTGTAAGTAAAATTTGTCCAAAAAAATAGGCCGGTTAAGTTATGACTTCTCTTTAAAGTCTTTCTGTGCGCTAAAAATTATTTTAGGACAATTTTTTAAGGATTTTGGTATAGACCAATATGGGCAAGTGGCAACAATGGGAAACAACATTTTATTTGAACTGAAAATGAGTGAGGCAGTAGTTCTCTCACCGTTTGGCGCGTACGAATATGTACATATGTAGATGAAACATTTGAGCAACGCGACAATGCAGCTTTTGGAATTTCGAATTCAGGGAGTTTGTGAACATAATGGGTCCTACAGATGACAATTTCGATATTTGCACAGATTTTCGAATTTACAAAAAACTTTTTCTATTAATTATCAACAAATGGAGTAATATTTGTTAACAAAAATAGGCCTATGCACTGCGGCTGATCCTTACGAATCGATTCATATAACCTTTATATGATTTTACGTACGCTGACTATGCGAAACAGCCTGTCAATTGAGTGTATGGAAATTTTGTTAGCGTATTAATATATAGGGGGTATTCCATCCCATTTCGACCAATTCTGAACCCGACCCCTTTAGAATTGGCTGAAAGTTTTTCTTCTTTTTCTAGCTTACGAAAGACGTTTTTCAGAATTTTTTCAAATTTTTTCATCCAACTCAAAAAAAGTTATGAATTTTAAAAAAAACACCGTTTTTGTTTTCAAAATGCTATAACTTTTTCAAAAATTGACCGTTTGGGATCTTTTTTTTTTTTTTAAATTTGTTTTTAAATGTTACTTTTCGGAAAAAAATACAAAAAAACTTTTAAAGTTTTTTTTTTGTAATTTTTCAGTTTTTCGAATTTCGCCATTTTTTTTTTCTCATAAAAAACTTCAATCAATTCTGCAATCATCCCCACTAATCCCGGACAGGGCCGATTTTTTTTTTTTATTTAATTGAAAAAAAAAACTTCAAAATTTTTTTTGTATTTTTTCCGAAAGGTAAAAAACAAAAAAAGAACCCAAACGGTCAATTTTTGAAAAAGTTATAGCATTTTGAAAAAAACACCGTTTTTTTTTTTTAATTCATAACTTATTTTGAGTTGGACACCGTTTTTGTTTTCAAAATGCTATAACTTTTTCAAAAATTGACCGCTTGGGATCTTTTTTCTTTTTAAATTTGTTTTTAAATGTACTTTTCGGAAAAAATACAAAAAAAATTTTTTAATTTTTTTTCCAATTAAATAAAAAAAAATCGGCCCTCTCCGGGATTAGTGGGGATGATTGCAGAATTGATTTAAGTTTTTTATGAGAAAAAAAAAAATGGCGAAATTCGAAAAATCTCGAAAAACTGAAAAATTACAAAAAAAAAAAACTTTAAAAATTTTTTTTAAAAACAAATTTAAAAAAAAAAAAAAAAAGATCCCAAACGGTCAATTTTTGAAAAAGTTATAGCATTTTGAAAACAAAAACGGTGTTTCTTTTTTAAATTCATAACTTTTTTTGAGTTGGATGAAAAAATTTGAAAAAATTCTGAAAAACGTCTTTCGTAAGCTAGAAAAAGAAGAAAAACTTTCAGCCAATTCTAAAGGGGTCGGGTTCAAAATTGGTCGAAATGGGATGGAATACCCCATAGATACTTATAGACAGGCGGCGATTAAGGCATTAACCTCCTACAGTACTTCATCAAGAAGTGTTCTGGTATGCAAAGAAGCATTGAAAAAACTTCGCTCACGCCGGACCATACATCTGTACTGGGGTCCTGGTTATAAAGGGATAGAAGGTAACGAAAAGGCCGATGAGTTGGCAACGGTAAACGTCTCATTCCGTTTGGGAAAAATCAAAAGGGACAGGAGTTGCATATGATCCATCAAGCAGGAAAGGGGTGGGCAGAAGGGCGGGGATGCGAAATTTCTAAGATCATGTGCAAACCTACAATATGACTCACAAAGTGGATCATATCTCTGAAGAAAACTTAAGGCTCGCGACAGGCATACTAACTGGACACTGTCTTCTGGCATCACATGCTTATAATTTAGGCCTCGTCAGAAACTGCAGATGTAGGAAGTGCGAGCTGCAGGAAGAAACGGCTGAGCTCGTTCTGTGTTCGTGACCTGCGCTCGCAAGGTCAAGGCTCCAGCTATTAAGTGCGGTGGAGTTGTCAGATCTCTAGCCAGCTAGTTCCTAGAAAACTTCTAGGATTTGCCAAGAAGGCAGAGTTATTCTGTAATATAAGTCCTGGCACCTGATTGGGGTTCTTACGTTTGGTCTTCAAACAAATTCTGGTAACGCTATGGACACATTCAATCTATGTGAGGTCTTTATTGACCGGATATTCTGCAGAAACGTGAAGGATGGAATGAGTCAGCGAAGCGCAAGAATCTCTCGAGGGATCCCGAGAGATATTTATGGAAGCTAAGGGATTAGTTTTGAGGAACTCCTTAGATTTTTAATAAACACTAATTCTCTGTCTGTGCAAGGTGCGCAGGCATCTGCTCACCGCAGAGGATTGCCGGCATAAAGGGATTGCTACTTATCCACCTTGGAGAAGGGTAATTAGAATTGGCTATTAACTCTTTCAAGCTTTACATATCTCAGGGTCTTGTCGTTGTAGAAATCTTCAACAAGGTCTTACCCGCTGCCTTAGAAAGGGGTTTTCTAGCAATGAGAGCTGACCCGACATTGATAAAAGTTATTTGCATACTGCTGAGTGGAAGAAGGAATACAGGGCGTTTGAAGGAGCGACAGCTTATCTAAAGGTGCTTTGGATCGTCGCTGTGAACGACTTCATTATGGACCTAGAGGGTAGTGGCTATCAAGTGGTGGCGTAAACTGATGATTGGCCCACATTGAAATGTATTTTAACGTTGGCTGTATGAAATGGTGGTTAAGCCAATTAGCTTCTATGGAAGTCTGGTTTGGTGGAGCCCGGTGTCAGCCATAAATTTAAACTACACGATAACTGCAGGTTCTTCAAAGCGGAGGCAGCTGCTGCTGAAGAACAGCTGAATGGAATGCATGATATCAAACATTCAATTCCATCATTGGCCATTTTATTTCATGCGCACGTAAAACGAATAAACAAGTTGGATAATTTATTAACATCTGTACCTATGCACTTGCTGTTACATATATGTATGTACGTTAATTTCTATTCAGGTGAGTGCTAAAAAACTACAGATGAATTGTTGACAGCTCAGCGACTTTAAGTACGACTTACATGCCAAACAAATGGCACAAGCGCATTTTCCATTTCCATTTCCATTTATTGATTTATCGATTTTTTCTTACTTTGAGGAATTCGCATTTATACGTCATCAATTAACGAGTGGCATGCATGTATGTATATATGTAGTTGTTACTGATAACATTTAATTGCAAAAAGGGTTAAACAAATTATCAACCAACGAAATGTTAGTAGATTGGGTTGGAAGGTATCATACAGTTCCTTCCAATGAAATATGTATTGTATGTATATATGTTAATAGAAAAATTTCTGTCCACTGTTTAAATCAGGCATGCTTAACCAACGAACCGATATCATTTCGTTACGATAATTAACGTTAATAAACGAAACAAAGTCATTTCGTTTCGTTTATTAACGTTAAAAACGTCAAATTAGCGAAATGATTTCGTTTCGTTTTCTGCCATATCAAAACGAAATCAAATCGTTTATGTTGATTATTAATTTAAAACTATGCTGGCAAAGCTGATTGATGGCGGAGTCATTAAAGGTGAAAGCATTCGCCAAGCTGATTGCAACTTTTCTCATGAATTTTGACAGTACGAACATTTCTCAGAGTATTTTTGACATTACCACCAACGAATTACACAAACAAATTACATGGAGTTTGTGTGTGTATGTGCCCTCGTTGTTACCACCTTACGGCTTCACCATGGCTATAGCATTGCCAGCACAATTCAAACATAAAGTATCACGTTTTTGTTAACGTTTTTGACGTAAACGAAAGCTTTTCGTTTCGGTTAAAAACGAGATACAATTTATCTTGATAATTTCTTTATCGATAATATTTCGAAGTGTTTCAACGGAAACGGTGGAAATTTTTTGATAAACGATTAGCTTAACGTTAAGGTGCATCCCTGGTTTAAATATGAGATCTGTATCAAAAAAAAAATAGGCCCATTGTTTCTATTTTCCATAGGAGTAAATACTATGAAAAAAATTGTTTTATCTTCTACTACGACCTTTATAATACCGTTAGCATGCTTTTATACTGGTGTATACAAGTCCGATGGACCAGTTCTATGCAGACGGGATTTTCCCCGATCATGTGCTGTAATTTGAGTGTAACGATATAATTTGTTGCGTCAGTTCCACAAATTGTTATCCTCGAAACAGATCCTAGAAGCTGGACTATTCCATAATTTCTTGCTCCGGAAAGTTGTCACACTCCGGTCAGTGTCATGTGCAAAGGTAAGTTGCATCAAAATCGGGTGTTCTAGGATAGGTCCCAGCGTTCTTAGACCCCGTGACTTCTATAAAACTTTAGTGAGACTTTGCTGTTCCCGTACTAAGGCGCTTTGTCGACCTCCTACCCACCAATACCTTCTAGCAGTATTGATGCTCAGCAAGCCACAACAAGTATCCGCTGTTGATCGCGCCATACGGCACCTACAGCTCACACCGTCGCCCCCCATCGATACTATATACGTAGCTTATCTGGGAGCAATGTCGAGCACTAGTCCCTGCGACCGTTAACCCTCTCCTTTTTGCGGCATAAGCACACGAGTAGGTGCGGGAAACAGACTCCTAGTCCCGGTCCTCTTGTGCACCGTTGGTCAGTACAGAATATCCGTTTGCGGCTGCGTTGGGCGGGTTTCTGTCTCGGACGATGACACTTTCTTAAATATTATGGACTCAACAACGGTACTCCCCCGACAGAAGCACACATCCGCATAGCTGCGATTATTCGATTTTTTTTGCTTCAGTTAAGGCTTGGTTTCCTCGAAAACGGTGCCGCTATTTAGCGGCCGTTACATAGCGGTAGAGTATGTTGTCAAAAATGTTGCAGTGTAAAAGGAATTATGTGTAAACTAAGAAGACGGTGAAGTTCACTGTAACGTAATATAGCGGCAGGGCATAAAATATTACGGCCATCATGACGGTAGAAACTCGTTCATCACCGATTTTTGCCACCGCTATTGTCAAAGCGGTGAACATTTTGTCAAATATTTAAATAATAAACAATATTTTTGAATTTTGATTTTTTTGAACATGCTTTATTTTTGTATGTGCAGTTAAAAAAGTAAGAGGAAAAACTAAAAAAAGAGGAAAAATGTGGATCGTCTACCGTAAGTGTTCATAGTTTCCAACAAAGCGGTGCCGCTGAAAACGGTGAGTATACCGGGCGATCTTTAGCGGTCGTAATAAAGCAGCACCGCTTTCCGAGGAAACCAAGCCTTTAGACATTTTTTTTTTAAATATCGAAAATAAAATAAAAGAAGAAGAGTTACATGTAAACACCAGAGCCACCAACCATCTTTTCGATTGCGATTTGGTATCAACGCCTATACAACCCATGTCTCTTCGGTTCAATCATCATAAAACTGCAAGTTTGCTTGGACTTCCGTTAAAGAATATCAACTACAATTTGTGAGTGGCCATTGCTTTTGTTTGGCGGCCCATAACTTTGGTGCTAATATAATACATTTTTTAAAATAGTATAACATACTTAGTGTCACAGTTCGAAGCAGGAGCACTCCGAAATAAGGGTTGAAAGATGCGTTTGAACTTTTTAGACGTTATTGATAAGCATTAAGAAAACTGTTCTTTTTTAGAATTTATGCCCCTGGCTCACTTATAAGTTGAACGCCAAAAATCGACCCGAAAAACGACCGATATAATGGAAGCTTGGTGTCTCTCCTCTTTACGAGAACATGAAAAAAAATACTTGACGAGATTTACCTAAGACGAGAGTTAGGCGGAGCCTTTCTTTCAAAAACTGGTGAGACGGGACCTACGCGTTTTATGCCGACTCCGAACGGCATCTGCACGACAAATGAATTTTCACTGGGAGGCTTTTCATGGCAGAAATCCACTCGGAGTATTTGCCAAATCACTACCGAGGATGTGGAACCTAAAAGTGCAAAAAGAATTATTTTTTTCTGAAAGTACCATTTTTACTCTTCAAACTCGAGCTTTAAGAAAAAATGTTTCTTCGTTTCTTAATTTACTGAGTTTGATAAAATCGTCAATGTGATGCAATTTTTGTTTTACATGCTAAATTTCTTGTGATCCCAAATATTCTAGGAGGCAAAAAAAATACCGAAAATAGCCATCCCTAAGGTTACGATTTCCTACTCAAATACACCGCATATATCGCAGCTTTATACCACAGAGCATACCGCAGACCAAACTAGTTTCCATTAAATCGGAACCAAGGATGTAAACGTGCATTATATCTTTCGCTATTCCCGCCACAGAAACGCCGACACTGGCTGAGTTAGTGTGTCCGCCCAATGTTAGATGACGATATATTTCTGTGGTCGATATTCTTGTAATTATCAAATATTATTCTTGGCTATTATGTCCACAGAACGGATGTACATATGGGAGTTTCCAGCAAATCAGACACCTTTGAGCTAATAAAAAACTACATCTTGCATGATCAAAAACGTTTACATATGTACGTAAGGCTACTCTATTATAATTTAAAATAAGTTTGGAATTGAGCATTGTGACGAAGTCGTAATTTTGACACAAAATTAACAAGATAATTAAAAAATTCTTTAAAATCGCAGTCGTAGTTGGACGGAGTTTTTACAAAGTTGCCCCTCTTATACAAACATCAAATTGAGCTGCGATGAATTCAACATACTTTTCCCTATTTTAAAACAAATTTCAACATCCTAGGAAGTATGTACGGTTTAACGTAAATATCTAAATTTTAAGAGAATTGGTTTCGCTTCCGTTACAGGAAAAGTGGAAAAAGTTTAATAACATAAAATCTAGAATTGTTGTAATTTTAAAGCTGTGCATTCCTGTCAAGCAACATCTTAATATTACAATAACAAAATTTCAGTAAGGGAGGTTAAGTCGTTTAATTAATTTCTAATTCTCGTACTTGGTGCGACCGTAACATTTGGAACATTTCTTTTTTAAACTGAAGGCACTATGCTTAAATCTGATTTTTTTTTTAATCAAGGGGGAAATGGGTAAGATTCGAGTTGACCAAGTTCGCTGATTTTATTGGTAATACTCATTTTTCCATGTAAGCACTAGTTGTCGAGATATAGACCAAAATTCGGTAAAAATATTTTACTTCAATATAAGTAGGTATCCTTTCATGTGATATTTAGACTATCAAGAAAGAATGCAACAACAAACGGTTGTGGGGATATCGCCTTATATAAGTTAAGGCAACCGCTTACCAAGTTGACCCTTACCAACGGCCTGCACGCGCAACTTCATTAAATGCTTCATCATCGATTTATTTGTAACAAACAACAGTCAGCAATAAGCACAGTAAACAACAGTCAGCAACGATCGCAGTAAACAACAATCAGCAATAGTTCGATTTTGGGCAATAACAAGAAATAGGGCACACATGCAAACGCAACGTGACGTATGGCCAATGATAGGTGTAATTTTAAGTTAAGACATTCATTGTTATTATTCTTAAGTTGAATCACAATCAATAAATATGAAAGCGGACGCAAGTCCGCTACCTTTTTAAAAATATAAAACGTACTATAAAACGTTAATTGGCGCCCAACTAAGGGGCCGGTGTTATTGTGTTCGATAAAATAAGTATTCGGTCGAATAGTATTTGGCAAAAAGTGCCAACGCGAAAAAACGAGTTTCGTGAATATCGAGGCAAAAGCCAGCCCCAAAGAACCCAGCGTTGGATTCCTGTAGGAAGAACGCACGTCTCCAATAGTGCGATTTGGCGATACCAGAGTAGCGGCAGCAAAAAGGAGCAATATCCCACCGCCAGGAGGCGCTTACCGTAAGATTAGTTTAGGTAATATAAAATTTTTTTTTTTAAAGTGAAATTATATCGAAGTGATTGAAAAAAAATAAAGGAAAGAAATTACATATATCGAAAGTATACCAAAATATTAAAGTGAAAAAAATTATAAATTATTGATGCAAAATAAATCATATCGAAATTATATCAGAATATCTTAGCGAAAAAAAAAAATAATAAAAATAAAATATTTATTATTGAGAGAAAAGAAATTAGGACAGACATAAGAAATTTTGAAAAAAAAAAAAAACAAAATCTAAAAGAAAGAATAAGAATCATAAGGATTTACCACAAAATTTTTTAGGAAACTAAATATTGCTTAGACTAGTTTACAATCTAATATACCAATTTATAATAATATCTGGCTTGTACAGCCATAAAATAATATAATTCAAAGCTGCGATTCACCACGTTCGTGGGGACCCTCCAGCTTATAACAGCGAATATTCTCTGCGATTCACCACCAAAGGGACCCTCCAGAGAATAATAACACGAAAAAAAAAAAAAATATATTAATAGTATTAATAATAGCAAACTGAAATAATATAAATTTTTCAAACAATGTCAAACCCTAATGGCATAATCCGACCCCCTGTGTTAAATGCAAATGCGTCTAACCCACCTTCTCAACCAACTACCGCTCCTTCAGGTCAATTTAATATGGATCAATTAACAACCATAGTGACAGGACTTGTCACCAATATGCTTAAGCAGGAAGGACGAAATTTAGTACAGGCAGCCCTTAACCCAAACGCTTGCTTTTCCAACATATCTGACGTAACCATAGACGAAAACCACTTGAACAACATAACGGAACTCGACAAAATACCGGACGTTGTTCGATGCCTCCGCGAATTTTCTGGTAATCCAGGAGAGTTTAACTCTTGGAAAAAAAGCGTAGATCGTATCCTTCAGATCTACGATCCCCTAAAAGGAACGCCAAAATACTACGGCATCCTTAATGTTATAAGGAACAAAGTTGTGGGCAACGCCGATATTGCTCTCGAATCTTACAATACACCATTGGATTGGAAGGCTATTTCAAGATGCCTTACTCTCCATTACGCCGATAAGCGAGATTTAGGTACTCTCGAGTACCAAATGACCTCTCTAGTGCAGGGCAACCTCACTATTCAAGAATTCTACCAACGCGTCTATTCCCATCTCTCACTTATCCTCAATAAGCTCGGATGCATGGAAGTCGGTGCAGAATCTATGCATTTACTTACCCGCACATACCGCGATAAAGCCCTCGACACTTTCATACGAGGACTGAAAGGTGATCTACCAAGATTGCTTGGAATGAGAGAGCCAGTAGATCTTCCCCAGGCTCTTCACTTGTGCCTAAAATTGGAGAACCAAAGCTTTCGTTCCCATTACGCAATGAATAGCAATAGCGTAAATAGGAAGCCTCATGACTTCCGACCACCTCTACCACCCAAAAAACCAGCCAATGAATTTTACCCCCAGTTGGCATACATTCCAAGACCTCAGATGCAAGCCCAGAATCTTGCGTATCACTATCGCCCTCAACCTACCTTTAACAATTTCCAAAATAATCAACCAAATAGACCATTTGGTCAACAAACCCCTTTCAAGCCTCAACTTCCACGTCCAGAACCAATGGACGTCGACAAATCCCTACATTCAAGAGTGGTAAACTATATGAATAGACCACAAGCCAATAATGGTGTGAAGAGACAATCAAACTCCTCACAACAAGTACCCCTAAAACAGCAGAGGAATTTCCACGTAGAGGCAAGTGAGCAAGATTACCAGCAAGACCACCACCAATACTATCAACCAAACTGGACTCCTACTGCACAGGAGTACGAGACAGCATTAACAGCAGAAGAAAATGGACAATCAGTCCAGGAATACGCTGAGGGATGCTCATATCCTGAAAAGCAGGACCATATTGATATCCATTTTTTAGAATGAGAAGTTCTTCGTTACCCTACGTCGAATGTAGAACGAAGTACGGGAAAATTCTTAAAATGTTGATCGATACAGGATCGAGCAAAAACTATATCCAACCCTGTCATGTCCCAAAGAAAATACCCAACGACGAACCCTTCATCGCGAACTCTTTTGCCGGACAGGTTGCAATTACCCACCATACCATCATTAATATATTCGGCAAGAATGACACACCTTTGAAATTCTTCTTACTTCCCACATTAAAATCCTTTGACGGAATAATAGGAAATGACAGTCTTAAGGACCTTTGTTCAACAATAAATATACGCGACGATACCCTGACATTAGGTAATGGCCTAAGAATAAAAATTAAACAAAAACTTTCTCCAACCGTTAATAAAATTGACATTAGAACTGACCATATGACAGCTACACAAAAACAACACATACACCATTTGACTAGACGTTATCCACATCTTTTTTCAGAGCCCGATGAAAAATTAACATACACCACTACAGTAGTAGGAGAAATCAGGACCTCCTCTGATACCCCAGTCTATACAAGATACTACCCATACCCCCTTGCTATGAGACACTTCGTAACAAAAGAAATAGGAAATCTACTAAAAGATGGAATCATCAGACCATCCCGTTCACCATATAACTCACCCGTGTGGGTTGTGCCAAAAAAAATTTATGCATCAGGACAAAGAAAATATAGACTAGTAATAGATTACAGAAAACTTAACACTCAAACAATAGCTGACAGATACCCAATCCCAGAAATCAATGAGGTTATCTCACAGCTGGGAAACAACAAATATTTTTCCGTTCTCGACCTGAAAAGTGGCTTCCATCAGATTCCATTAAAAGAATCAGACATTGAAAAGACAGCATTTTCGATTAACAACGGGAAGTACGAATTCACAAGACTTCCGTTCGGACTAAAGAACGCACCCTCTATTTTCCAGCGCGCACTCGACGATATATTGAAGGAACACATAGGAAAAATATGTTATGTCTACATAGACGATATAATAGTGTTTGGCAAAGACGAACAAAGCCATCTTCAAAACGTCGAAAAAATTTTTCATACGCTAGAAAAAGCGAACATGAAAGTCCAGCTCGACAAGTGCGAATTTTTTCGTCAAGAGGTCGAATTTTTAGGATTTATCATATCCCCCACAGGTATAAAGACCAATCCCGCTAAAGTAAAAGCCATTCAAGAATTCCCATGTCCACGAACATTGAAAGACCTAAGATCTTTTCTTGGCCTCTCGGGCTATTATCGACGCTTCATCAGAGATTACGCTAAGCTAGCAAAACCTCTGACCTCGCTTTTAAGAGGGGAAGATGGACATGCGTCCAAAAATTCTTCAAACAGAAAGCCGGTTGTGTTCGATAACGACGCTATTGATGCCTTCAATAAAATAAAATCAGCATTAACATCGCAAGAAGTCATACTATCGTACCCTAATTTCAAAGAAGAATTCCACCTCACCACAGACGCTTCAAACTACGCTTTAGGTGCCGTCCTTGAACAATCGGGGAAACCGATAACTTTCATATCTCGATCACTAAATAAAACTGAGGAGAATTACGCCGCAAATGAAAAAGAAATGCTGGCAATAATTTGGGCCCTCACTTCCTTACGAAACTACTTATATGGATCTGCAAAGGTTGTAATTTTCACCGATCACCAGCCACTCACTTTTGCATTGAGCAATAAAAACCACAATGGAAAAATGAAAAGATGGAAGTGTATCCTGGAAGAATACAACTATGAGATGAAGTACAAGCCCGGAAAAACAAACGTTGTTGCAGATGCACTATCAAGACCGCCACAAACTGACATTAACACCCTCACAACTACAGAACATAGCAACGAAAGCTCCTCACACCCTCTCATTCCTGCCACTGAAGCCCCCATAAATGCTTTTAAGAATCAATTGTTTCTAATGTTTGGCAACGAGGATAGCTACTCGTTCCAGTTACCATTCCCTACTTTCCACAGACATACAATTACAAAGCCAAACTTTTCTACACAGGACATCATTGATATATTTAAAAGATATCTAGATCCAGCCCTCGTCAACGGTCTGTACACTACAGAAGGGTTGATGGGTAAAATTCAGGAAATATTTCCTCTCCACTTTAGTAATGTTAAAATCCGTTACACACAGACCCTACTCCAGGACGTCACATCAGAAACAGAACAGGAGCAAATTATAATCGAAGAACATCAACGAGCTCACAGAAACAGCCGCGAAAATAAAACCCAAATTTTACGTAAATTCTACTTTCCAAGAATGTATGCGAAAATTGAACAATTTGTAAAAAAATGTTCAACTTGTCGCGTCCAAAAATACGATAGGCATCCAGCAAAACCGCAAATTCAGCCGACCCCCATTCCTCAGTCTCCAGGTGAAATAGTTCACGTTGACATATATTCCACTGAGAAAAAATTAATACTTACCGCAATTGATAAATTCTCTAAATACGCCCAGGTTAAAATGATACCTTCTAGAGCAATAGAGCATATTAAAGATCCGATTCGAGAACTAATGATCGCATTTGGAATACCAAGACTCGTAGTAATTGATAACGAAAAATCTCTTAACTCTGCCTCAATCTCATCCTTACTTAAGGATGTAATGTCCATTAACGTCCACACCACACCACCGTACAGTAGCACAAGTAACGGTCAGGTAGAAAGATTCCACAGCACACTTTCAGAAATAATGAGATGTCTCAAAAGCAATCAGCCTACAATAACATTCGAAGAACTTCTATTTAAATCGGTACAGGAATGCAATTCGTCGATTCACTCAACCACAAAGAACAAACCCATAGAGATATTTTTCGGAAATAGACTTTACAATGACCCACAACAATTAGAACAGAAAAGGCAAGAAAACATTGCCTTACTCAAGAAAAAACAAGAACAGGATCTCTCGTATCACAACAAAAACAGACCTGAAAATAAAGATTTCCCCATAGGAGAAATAATCTATGTTAAAATTAACAAGAGACTAGGTTCCAAGCTAACTCCAAAGTATAAAAAGGAGGAAGTCTTGGAAAATCACAGGACAACAGTTAAAACAGTATCAGGACGAACAATTCACAAATCTCTAATAAAAACCTAATTAAATTTCCAGGCAAAATGGACCTCTACAAACTTCTTATTCTCCTCATTACTACTACTACCTCTTCCTCAGACGTTCGAATTCTAGACTACAGCAAATCCCAACTAGTAACAATAGACAATGGACAAGCGAAAATACAAGACGGAACATTTAGACTTATTCACCTCATCGACTTAGAAAAATACGAACAATTTTTGACAGAGACATATGAAGAGATAAATAACCAAATCCCTAACGATCACTTCCTATATCCCCTCCACAAACATGAAACCATTCAAACCCTTGAAATCCTAAATACACTTAAACCATCTAACATCAATTATAAAACTAGAAGATCCATTGATATATTGGGAACGGCATGGAAATACATAGCTGGATCTCCCGACCACGAAGATTTAAACATAATAACCAATAATTTAAATAATCTAAACGAAAATAATAATGAGCAAGTAGTAATTAATAACCTATTTGAAAAAAGAATAAATAACATAACTAATATAGTTAATAGAATGATAAACACTATTAGAAAAGAAGAAAATGTTGTAACGGAAATCATAATAAATTTGCAAAATAGAATTAGGTTAATTAAGGAAGAATTAATAAATATAAAATATGCCATCCAATGGGCAAAAGAAAATATATTGAACTCTGTAATATTAAGCAAAGAAGAAATAGAATTGTCAATCAACAAGATGAAAAAGGAAAAAATACCATTTAAAAGTGCCGAAGAAGCACTAGAAATATCACAAATAAATGTACTAAGTAAAGGAATGAAAATTTTATACATGGTTAAAATACCGCTGACACTGAAAGAAATATTTAGAAGAATTATCATACGACCTGTAAAAAGGGCAAAAAATACTATAATAAAAACTGAGTATAATGAAATACTAAAAGGAAAATATTCACTGTACGGAATAAAAAATGATTGTGAAAGTTATAATGATCTAACGATCTGTAAAGAAACAAATGTTATAGATTTAAGTAAAGACTTATGTGTAGCTAGAATAATAAATAGTTTAAATTCGACTTGTTCGACAACGAACGGCCATCACGTCCCTACCTTAGAAGAAATCAAACCCGGAGTAATATTGCTAAACCGGTTCGAAGGCGAAGTGCAAACTGATAAAGTATCTCAACCAATCAATGGAACGCATGTGATAATATTTAACAATGCAACAATAAAAATAAACGGCCAAACATTCGAAAATGTTGAAGCAAGACCAATTGAAACCATTCCAGCAATACTACAGCCAACTCCATTAGAAAAAGACCACATTGAATTACTCTCCCTAGAAGCTTTAAAAGACCTGCACATCAAAAACACGCATCAAATCAATTCTATTAAAAAAGCGACACTCTCTGTCGGAAGTTTCACAACGGCAGCATTCCTGATAATCATAATACTTATTTTCTTCCTAAGGAAACGATCCGTGGAAATACGATATGTAGAAGAAGAAATAGCAAAGCCAGTACAATCTATTACGAATCAAGAAGTTAGCCAATCAAGTCAAGAAAATCATATTCCAACATATGTGAGTTTTAACAATTTGCCATTCTACTAATGATCGAGGACGCTCACACTTAAAGGGGGAAGAGTTAAGGCAACCGCTTACCAAGTTGACCCTTACCAACGGCCTGCACGCGCAACTTCATTAAATGCTTCATCATCGATTTATTTGTAACAAACAACAGTCAGCAATAAGCACAGTAAACAACAGTCAGCAACGATCGCAGTAAACAACAATCAGCAATAGTTCGATTTTGGGCAATAACAAGAAATAGGGCACACATGCAAATGCAACGTGACGTATGGCCAATGATAGGTGTAATTTTAAGTTAAGACATTCATTGTTATTATTCTTAAGTTGAATCACAATCAATAAATATGAAAGCGGACGCAAGTCCGCTACCTTTTTAAAAATATAAAACGTACTATAAAACGTTAATTTATACACTAAAAATACTAACCATGTCGCGACCGTAATATTTTAAAATACTAATAGACCAAAAGAGGTCAAGAAGTGTTTTTTCATTGATCGCAGTATCAATACTTAGAGGCAATTTCAAATTCAGATATGGTAAGATGGTTTTAGTGAGTTTGGTGGGAAAATTTTATAGTGGGTGGTATGGAAATGAGCTCCACACAATTTATTAAATTTACGCTTTCGGTTTGTGTCTGTTTGATCATACTGGGATGCAGAATTCCTCTGAAATTCGATGTTCACGTTTGTTACTTTACAAACCATATTTCAGAATGATAACATCAAAGGCTTGAGGTCGCACTATAAATTCAACAATATACATATACATTCTTGTCCTAAGTAAGATATGCGACCAGTCGATTCCAAAATTGCCATTAAGACATAACATGCAAATAAAAACGTGAACCTTGTAATATAAATACATTTTTAAAAAGTTTACTATATTTATGAGGCATGAATGAATATAAGTAATGTCCAGATAAACACTTTAATAGGGCTTGTGATTTGGGTGACTAACCCCCAATATTTTGATAATACTTCAAATTTGCGACACTATTTAACGCTACTAAATTTCGACTTTGTAAAAATTTGGGGCATATTTATATAAAATAGCCGAAAGTTTAGGTAAAGTATGCTAAACAATTGAGAACAAAAGTACTAACCTTAAAACCAATTTTAGTGAAAACTACCAGGGAAACAGCTTTGCAGCGAAAAAGACGTTTACGGCGGGAAAAGCACGAGAGGCGGGACGAATATAATGCCCAGATAAGTAAAGTAGAAGAAAGTTTAGCTAAGAAAAAGGCTGTGCTAAACAATTGAAAAGTATGATACTTCAAAATTAATTTTGGATAAAATTATGAAATAAACAGCTACGTAGACAAAAGGGGTTTGCTGAAAGAAAGACAGTCGGCAGGTTAGGCAGCGAAAGTTATCCAGAGTTGTTGAGAATAAAATACACAGATAGAGCAACGAAAATGCACGTAAAGCGAATGTGAGAGCGATTGAAAAACCTCACAAACGGGTTCGCTTAACTACGGTTCGGATGAAACTGCTCCAATTCGAGTGGTCGAAGCCGCGGAAAAGAGTGCGGCGAGACTAAAAACAATGAGCGAAGAAGAAACAATTTCATAACAGCTACCTATACTTTCGGCGACAGATCTTGGGAAATCTGTCTTAAGATCTGCTACCATAATCAGGTAGGGAAATACAGGTGGCTCATCGTTAAGTAGTATCCACCCCACGAGCTAGCTTCAAAAAGCGAACTAGCTATCTGTCGACGCTGCAATATACGCTTACGAGGTAAGAAAGAAACTGCTCCATCTAGGGCACACTAGAACAACTTCCTACCGGGTAATATTCCAAACGAAATCACGACATTGGCTTAGCCTGAACGTTGTTTTTGTTGATGTATTAACAGTGCTTCGCCCCATTCAATGGGCACGACCACTCACAAATTGTCATCAAAATCCTCTAACGGGAGTCCAAGGAAACTGGCTGTTGGGTGTTGGGTGTCATGTGGAGACACATCACATGCAGGACGTACATTACATATGTCGGGGTTGATTCTGGACAAGTAAGAGTTTAACCTGTTACAGTATCCAGAACGAAGTTGCGCCAGGGTGACTTGTGTTTCCCTTGGTAGTGTGCTTTCTTCTTCTGCAAGGGTAGGATATTGCATATTAATAACGGGGTTCACCGGGGGCGTCCTGACAAAAGCGTTTACCGATTCTGTGTGGATTTCGCTAAGGGCCTGCTTATGCTTGCCTGGATCAAACGGCTGTGTTGGCAGGTGGCGGATCTCGTCATAGGCTTTAGGAGATGTTCCCTTAATCCCCGTGGAGGCGGTACTAAATCAAGCAGTTGTTTGCTAGGATGTCCTGGTTTGCGACAAATAAGCAAGAACTGCTTGTTCGGCATTTCGTTGTGCTCTTTAATATTGAGCTCTTTGGCCTCACTATGTAGATGGTGTTCGGGAGTCATAAGGAGACATCCGGTGGCCCTTTCCAGTGTGTATTTTTAATACCAGGCGACCAGACTGGTGATGCGTAGCTCATGAGCGGCGGGCCAATTGCTTTGTACGTGGTTAGCAACATTTCTTTATCTTTTCCCCATGTGCTGCCGCCAAGCGACTTGAGGATTTTGTTGCGACTTTGTACTTTAGAAACAATCTCGGTGGCATGAGCCTTCAAGGTTAGAGGTCCGCCAAGCTGGACCCCCCCCCCCCCCCACGATGGATTCGAAATTTGGTAGGCCAGGTATTATGTGCTATTTATGTGCTAATTTGTTCCCAAAATAAAAAATCTTGTGCTCAAAATTTAAGTACTTTTTTTAACCTCAAAATGGGGGGTCCAGCTGAACGTCCAGCTAGACCCCCCCCCCCTCATAAGCACTAGGTCAAACAAAAAAATTTAAATGTGGGAATTATGTGCTATTTATGTGCTCCAACATAAGCTACGGTCTGTCCAGAAAACCAGAGGTGTTACAAGGGGGAGCAGGGGTATATAACCCCACACGGAAAAATCGAAACGGTATAGGTGCAGAATTTTGTGCTATTTATGGGCTCTATAGTTCCAAAAACGATTCGTTTTTTTGACAACTTTTAATGTTTTTTTTTAAAACATCAAAAGTGGTGGGTCCAGCTGGACGTCCAGCTAGACTACCCCTCGTAAGCACTAGGCCAAACAAAACAATTTAAATGTGGGAATTATGTGCTATTTACGTGCTCAAAAGTGCCAAAAAGAATTCGGTTTTTTTTTGACAACTTTTAATGATTTTTTTAAAACTTCAAAAGTGTGTGGTCCGGCTGGACGTCCAGATAGACCCCCCACTTTTGAGGTTTTAAAAAAATCATTAAAAGTTGTCAAAAAACCGAATTCTTTTTGGCACTATTGAGCACGTAAATAGCACATAATTCTGCACCTATCCCGTTTTGATTTTTCCGTCTGGAGTTATATGCCCCCGCTCCCCCCTTCTAACCCCTCTGTTTTTCTGGACAGACCGTAGCTTATGTTTGAGCACATAAATAGCACATAATTCCCACATTTAAATTTTTTTGTTTGACCTAGTGCTTATGAGGGCTGGACGTCCAGCTAGACCCCCCATTTTGAGGTTAAAAAAAAGCACTTAAATTTTGACCACAAAATTTTTTATTTTTGGAACAAATTAGCACATAAATAGCACATAATACCTGGCCTACCAAATTTCGAATCCATCGTGGGGGGGTCCAGCTTGACGGACCTGAAGGTTAGAATATTATCGAACGTTACCCCTAAGATCTTTGGGTGACTGACAGTCGGTAGTGTGATACCATCGACGCGTACGTCCAACATTTGCGACATCTGGAACGCACGCTCGCCCTGCTGGACATCGGTCGGAACGGGAAGGGCAGCAAAAGATTGGTTTGTAAAGGTTGTGTAGTCTTCCCAATTGGCTTTTTTAAAATTAATGAAAGTCCGCTTTTCAGAGGTGATAAAATTGGCAGGTCGCTCAATTGAAAGGAGTATGGGCAGGTGTTCAGAAGCTAAAGTAAGGATCGGTTGACATTGAACGCAATTTATGAGCCCTGCACTGACGATTGAGATGTCAGGTGGGCTGTGGCAATTGCCTGCAATTCTGGTAGGGCATCGCCGTTTATCGCCTGAACGTCGTCTCATTTAGCGCATTATACCATATGTCAAAGTTATAAAGTTCCGCAGCCGATTTAGTAAATAGGGGCTCAAAGGTAATGCAACACTGTTCGCACTAAACAAATTTGAGGTGAGGAAAAACTACCTCAATTACTGCCCCCATCTAGCATCGAAATTGATATGGTTGTGGTAACTGAGAAGCTGGATAAATTGAGTATTTCCCGAAGCTACAACATTTCTCCCAATCGCGTATATAAGGAGCTTAACTGGCTCATCAGTAATAATCCACGGCCTCATACTGGCGTACAACCCACAACGAGTTGACCGCATTCATACGTGGCTTGGGGCCTCCAACATGGTTTATCACTCTCAGTTGTAATGATCTCAACGGACTTGATATGCGCAAGGATTTTCTTATTGCTGATGGCAGACCAAACGAAGATCCTTCTAAATTAAATATTATAGATAAGCAAAAACTACTTGAACGGTATCCTGCAGTGCAGTTATTACTTTTTACGTCGTGTCGATGCGTTTATAAAGCTGTTGATTGGCGGCAAAGTTACCGATTACTGGTGTCGGAAAGAATTTCAGAATCGTGAAAGCTCTCATCTTCACCTTGTCGTATGGATCGAAACTGTTCCATCGTTTGAAACTCCAGAAGGACTTTCACTTGCCTGATGAAAAAGATACTGAGTTTCGAGAACTGTATATATGTAATCAGGTGCATCGCCATGCACATACTCGTCACAAAAACAACTCCGAGTAATGCCCATTCGGTTTTCCACGAACGCCTTGCCAGGAAACGTGCATAGTTCCTCCGAGTTCGGATGATTTTATTAGGAATCGCGAACTATTTTGCAACTTGAAGCGAACAGTTAATGAGAAGGGGGTCAACAATTACAACAAAAACATTTTGGAGTTTTGGGTAATATGGGCATTCAAACCATGGATCCAACGAGTCCATTGCACATTATATTGCGAAATATATTTCCAAAAATGAGTCGAAGGAGGTTGACGATGGTGTAGCAAAGTCATCATCAGATAAGCCGAGACGAGACTAATAAAGCCATGAAGCTGTTTAAATCATGAATGCGAACTATGAAGGAGCGACAAGTATTTGCATCTGAATGCGTATATCGGCTGTGTCGTCTAAATCTTAAGCTGAACTCAATAAAGTGTATTTTCTTGAATAGTCGTAAACCTAAACCTAAACCTAAAGATAACGATATCACGTCTTAAAATTTTAAGAAAATCAAACTGTTGCTATTTGCAGTAACATATTTAAACGCTACACAAATCGACCTCCCTGACATGTGCCTTCTCGAGTTTGTAATGTTTTTGAACCGAACTATTTTAAAATTATAGACGTTAAGGAAGAAAGCATTGATGCTGTTTAGAGAAGCCACTAGCCAGGCGCAGATTGATAAAGCTCACTTATGGAATCAAGAATGAGGTTCGTCCCACTATATATAGTTCGTGTACCATACTTCCAAATACATTCTGATCCCGAAAACTACTTCTACAACTTACTGGTACGATACTTGCGCTTTTATTCAGAAAACGAGCCAGTTGATGAGAACGGTTGAGAGAGACCAGTACCTACTTTGAATTGCACAACGCACGATATCGGCAACTAATAAAAACCATTAAATCAAGCCCATGCTCTAAACCTTTTCGAAAATACATAACAATTTGTAGAAGCCGAGTTAGTAGATGTGGAAACTAACGAGCAAGTAATGACAAATTAGCAGTTCAACGCATGCATGCTGCTATGAATGTGCGACAGAAAAATTTGCTGAGCTCAATAGCTCGAAGCATTAATGACCAACTGAAGGGCGGTATAAATCACGTGAGGCTATTTGTTGCCGAAGGTGTTGGCGTTGTTAAAACAATTACATTTAGTGCTCTAAAGGAGTTAGTAAATCGCTGTTATGGAAAAAAAGCGGCAAAAGTAGGTGCTTAAACTGGGGGTTAAGATACTTGGCTTGGATATCATACGTGGTTCCAGGCTCTGGATCAGGGACTGGTATCAGTCTTAGACCGGCCATAGTGACGAATTGTCACACGTGATTGGTTGTCACGTCCTGCACGAGGTGCCCCTGCTTCTACTGATAATGGCGGATCTAGAGAGGACAACTCGATAAAACCCGCACCCCTGAGTCATTGTGCCGAGCTCAGGGGAGGGAGGACCCTGTTAAGGGTCAAGATCGGTACTCAATGGTGACGAACCGGATTGTTAGGGACTTGATTTTGACTATGGATAGGAATTGATGACTTTGGGCTGGTAGGTGCAGTATTCTGCCACCTTAGTAGGTCGGGGTGAAACCCTATCGAAATGGCTGGTAGGCTAATGCTGCACCTGCCCACGTCCCGTTAAAACCGTGGCGGGCCTCAAGGTACGTTCCGGCTCCGTCGCCGTTAAGTTGGTGGTGTAGGTGCGGTTGAAGATTTTCCCGCTTTGCGTCCGGTCTGGCTCTGAACGCATTACTCATAAGGTAATGCGTATAAACCCTCGCGTGGCCTCCCTGCGCAGCATAGATAACCACGGGACCGTTGAAGGGCGACTACACAATCGGCTCCGGATAGCGGCCTTGAGGGGGGACTTCTTAGAATGGACACGAAGACGAAGAAGTAGGAGTGACGGCGAAAGTCGTCATGGTGCGGGGGACGCGACAGGTGCGGAGAGTGCTCCGAAGCAGGTCGCCGCCAGCCGGGAAAGCTCCCGGCGGGTCAAAAGGGCTGATCAGACGGATCAGCGCAGGGGTTTGGTTTCAAACCCCGTAGGTACGGGTAGTTCGGTTAGTGGAGGGGTGTCGAAACCGACACCCAATGTAGGCCCATATGGGGCTGTGACAGGGAAAGGCAGAGGTCCGACGAATGCGACGGAGCAGCCCAGTACTAGTAAGGAAGCCCTGTCGCGAGGAGCTTTCCCAACGGGAGCCCTGGGGTCGAAGCCTGCCGGGAAAGGTAGGCGATCGACGCCGCGTAGGAAAGCTCTGGGTGATCGGCGCTTAGCTGAGAAGATCTTGGAGCGCTACGGCGGAAGGGATGCAGCTCAGATGTCTGAGAAGCATTCCCGGACGCTGGAGTGGGCCAGGAGCGTCGTAGCTTGCGACGACCACACACCGGTGTCGAACGATGCGGGTGAGCAGCAGGGTTTGGGGGCTATGAAGCGGCAAAGGTCGGATGAGCGGAATGCCTCAACGACAAAAAGGGCCCGAGGAGGTGGGGACGCAATTTCGTTTAGCGAAATCGCTAAACGTGCAGGCTCCATCACCCTCGGGGTCCTGGATAGGAGTAGGGAGGATGGTGCCATCTCCCGAGAGGAGTGGCCGTGGGTCGCCAGCGCCATATCAGCGGCCTATATGACCGCTGTTATGGAGAGCCCAGGTACGCGGCCATGCTTCGAATACTCGGGGTGGTATCATGGTTTTAGACTGATTACTTGTGCTGACGAGCGGTCGGCCTGTATCTTTAAGAAAATAATTTCTTTGGTAGGGGAGGTCTGGAGGGGGGCCAGACTCGAGGCCGTGGAACGGAGGGATCTCCCCCTTCGACCGAGGGCTCGGGTGTGGTTGCCTGCCGGGCCATCTCAGCCGGAGAAAATACTCGAACTAATGCGTTACTGCAACCCGAACCTTCCGACGCATAACTGGAGGGTCCTCAGAGTAGAGGAGGCTGTTGGGCCACGTCGGCAAGTGCTGATTCTGCTAAACGCAGAGTCCACCGGTCCTCTCTCTGACACGAGGGGAGTTATCTCCTATGGCCTCGAGCGTGTGGTTCTTAAAATCTACCACGCCGATTCCAGGGGGGATGGTTCCTCTCCCACAGAGACTGTTCGGGAGGTGGAGGCGTCCGCAGGGGAGCCAGTACCCATGATTGTGGATTCTGACTCCGCTAATTTGGACAGCGAAAGCACTGTTGACGTCCCGTCAATAGCGGGATCTGTCATCAGTGCTAGTCGTCTGGATGATAGGGCCGAGGAGGAGCTCCTGGCCTCCGAGGGCGAATCATCGATGGCGGGATCCGTCATCAGTGTAAGTCGTCTGTTGGGGGAGGAGGAGGACCTCCTAGTCTCCGAGGGCGAAGCCGCCAAGGATGGGGTGCAGAAGAAGAAGAGTGGTGTTGATGGAAATCCGTCAAATCAATCTTCAGCATTCTAAGGCGGCTTCCGCAAACTTGTTGCTCTGTCTTGAAAAAGGCGGAGTGGATATTGTCCTTGTCCAGGAGCCGTGGCTGAGTAGTAACGGCGGAAAAATTTCTGGATTAAGGACGGGAAAATTCAACACCTTGGTGCATGGGGAGGCAGGTAGGCCTAGATCCTGTGTGCTTATTAAAAAGGAATTTAAAGCTTTTATTCTCTCTAATTTCAGCAATGCTGACGTAACCACGGTCTGCCTCGAGCGAGGCAGTAGCGAATTGTGGGTGGTCTCAGCGTATATGCCCCATGGGGACGTAACGGGACCACCGCCTGTGATACTGGGCGAAATCACCGCTGAAGCAAGGCGGAGAGGTGTTGGCGTAATCATAGGTGCCGATGCTAATGCACACCATAGCATATGGGGGAGCTCGGATACGAACACCAGAGGTGAGTCTTTATTTACTTTTATTGTAGATGAGGGACTTTGTATATGTAATAGGGGGAATGACCCGACTTTTATTACTGCGGTAAGGGAGGAGGTCTTGGACCTCACCCTGGTTAGCAGAGAACTGGAAGATCGGATATCTGGATGGAGGGTTCTCAACGAGCACTCTTTCTCTGATCACCGATATATTCAGTTCTCGGTGAATGAAGAACGTCCCGGTAAAATATCTTTTAGGAACCCTAAAAGTACCAACTGGGACTTGTATTGTAGGAAGTTGGGAGAGCTATTGCCTGAGGCGCCTATCGCTGGTTCGGACCTGTCCGAATCTGAAATAGACGATCTGGTGGAAAACTTCACCTTGGCAGGCAATAGCGCCTTTCAACAGTCCTGCCCACTGAAAACTTACAGGGGGAAGGGCAAGCCGCCCTGGTGGTCTGATTCCCTTGACGACCTAAGAGCGTCCAGTAGGCGGCTCTTTAATAGAGCCAGGAGGAGTAGACTACCCTCGGACTGGGAGCTCTATAAGGTGAGTCTGGGGATTTATAAATATGAAATAAGGTTAGCCAAGCGGGATTCATGGCGAAGCTTCTGTGAAAACGTGGAGGGCTGCAATGAATCCGCGAGGCTTAGAAAAATACTCTCTAGGAATCCCGCCCCTCGGGGGTATCTGAGAGATGATGGTGGGGACTGGTCGATGAGTAGCGAGGAGTCCCTGAGACTTTTACTGGACAATCATTTTCCCGATGTCCCAGTTGCGCAGGGATCTTCGCTTGCGTGGTCGGCGGTTGCTGGCCATGCAGAAATGCCTGCCATCCCACTACGGGAAAGTCAAATATCCTGGCCTATAAATTCGTTCAAGCCCTATAAGTCACCCGGTCCGGATGGCATCATTCCTGCGCAACTTCAAAGGTCTTTAGGGATTTCCTGCCGCTGGTTGGCCATCATCTACACTAACTGCCTCAGGCTTAACTATATCCCTAGGTCGTGGCACACGGTTAGGGTCATCTTCATTCCGAAGGCCGGCAGGGGCTCTCATGTAACACCTAAGGATTTCAGGCCAATCAGTCTCTCGTCGTTTCTTCTTAAGACGCTTGAGCGGCTGATTGACCTGTACCTACGAGAAAGGATACCTGGGGGGTTACTGTCGGCTTCACAGCATGCGTACTGCAAAGGCAGATCGACGGAAACGGCTCTCCATTCGATTGTAAAGCAAATAGAGGGGTCTCTAGAACATAAAGAATATGCTCTGGGTGCCTTTCTAGACATCGAGGGGGCTTTTAACAATGTTCTACCGGGGGCAATCGAAAGAGCTCTGGTGGGTTTAGGAGTCGAAGCGGCTCTGGTTGAATTTATTAGCAAACTTCTATGCGGCAGAATTGTCGCAGCGGAGTGGAGAGGAGCCATAATAAGGAGGAAGGTGTGCAGGGGCACGCCACAGGGAGGTGTCCTATCTCCTCTGCTCTGGGTTGTGGTAGTCAACGAGCTTCTTGTGGAGCTGGAAGCCAATGGCTGTCGGGTGGTTGCCTATGCAGATGACCTCGCTATCCTAGTCAGGGGCAAATTTCTGGGCACCCTGCGCGATGTTCTGCAGGGATACCTGGATACTGTGGCTAGGTGGGCTGAATCATGTGGAGTGGCGGTCATCCCGGGAAAAACAGAATTGGTTCTTTTTACAAGGAGATATAAGATACCCGACTTCAGAACTCCTTCGGTTGGAGGGGTACCGTTGGTACTTACTGACAGGGTTAAATATTTGGGAATTGTTCTGGACAAGAAGCTGTCCTGGAGGCCCAATGTGGAAGATAGGGCCAGGAAGGCCGCGGTTGCCTTGTACTGCTGCAGGGGGGCTATCGGAAAGAGATGGGGGCTCTCGCCAGGAGTAGTACACTGGCTTTATGAGATGGTTGTCAAACCGATTCTGCTATATGGGGTGCTGGTCTGGTGGAAAGCACTGAACACGGCGAGCACCTCCAAAATGCTAGTGTCAGTGCAACGGACGGCGCTTATCGGCATCAGTGGCGCTATGAGAACAACACCTACCTTGGCACTGAATGTCATGCTGAATATACATCCAGTAGATATTGCGGGAAAGGCAGCCGCGGCCCGGTCGTTGGTCAGGCTTCGTGATATGGGTTATATGCTTTCTGATTTCGGACACTCTAGCCTTCTTACTAGTTTCGACTTTATCCCAGACAGGACGGACTATTGCATGCCGGTGGCCGCTCCCTATACAACCTTCACCCCAGTCATTCCCCCGAGGGAGGAGTGGAGAAGAGGAATTATCTGGGGCATGGGACCGGTTAACTTGTTCACGGATGGGTCGAAGTTGGACGGAAAGGTTGGCGGGGGGGTCTTTTGTCAAGAGCTAAATGTAAGCCGCAAGTTTAAGTTGGCTGATCACTGCAGTGTATTCCAAGCGGAAGTTGCTGCGATTAAGGATGCGGTGGATGAAATGCTATCCAGCGCTACTACGGTTAGGGAATTTAACATCTACTCTGATAGCCAAGCGGCTATAAAGGCCTTGAGCTCAACTACAGTGCGATCGAGGGTGGTCTGGGAGTGCCTGACCACACTTGCGATTGCATCGAATTATTTTACAATTAAGATTATCTGGGTCCCGGGCCATAGTGATATTCCGGGTAACTGTCAAGCGGATCTCTTAGCCCGAATCGGTACAACTGAACCGGATGAAGATGGCTGTAGGGATTTCGGGATTCCGCTAGCCACCTGTGGATTGCTCTTCCATAGCTGGGCCTCGAGTCAGCTCAGCAAACGTTGGGCGGACACTACGTCTTGTAGGATATCAAGATCTTTCTGGCCGAAAGTGGATGGCAGGTCTGCTGAAATAATTGGGTTCACTAAGGCTCACCTATCAATGGTCATTGGGGTTTTGACAGGGCACTGTCCCATGGGTATCCATGCGGTACGTCTCAATATATTGGAAACTCCATCCTGCTGCAGCTGTATGGAGGATGATGAGGTGGAATCACCAAATCACTTTATGCTTGACTGCCCAGCTTTTGCCAGAACTAGGCGAAAGTATTTTGGTCGTGACTCACTTGGATCTCCCGAGGATCTATCCAAGGTTGAGATCGGGATCATTCGGAACTTTATCGTTGCTACCCAACGATTCTCTAAGTAGTTATATCTACGTCACCGTTAGTTTAGTTTATTATATGTGGTATCACAACGGACCGTCATGTTGTCCAAGTGAGCTTCCTCTCATCAGGGAAGCTACCACCCAACCTGACCTGACCTGAGGTGCTTAAACTGGTGTGGCAGTCCGACTAGTTGGCGGTAGAACATTGCACACATTGTTTAAATTACCTGTTGAGAAAGATTGTAAAATGGTTGGTATGCTGGCGCAGCTGACTGGCAACTATTTGAAGGTCCTGCGAAATCAGTGGAAAGATACGGAGTTTTTGTTCATCGACGAAATTTCTATGGTTCCATATGAAATGATGTGCACAATTGATGAAAATACAAGTATGGTTCACATTTCTTTTAAAAAACTGCGTTTAAATTAAAGTCCCCGCTTTAAAGCAATCGAAGAAGGTAGCGGCTTGGAACGAACAATTTGGACCGAATCAAGGTGTTGCTACTGCATCAGCGTATGATAACCAACCCGACCTATATGCCATTTACGTTTTGAAGCGGGGTGATAAAATACAAGCTCATGTATGATTCATGTTTCGTTAAACAAGCAAATCTGAGTAACCGATTTAAAGCAAACCAAAAAGGTTGTATTAAGGAAACAATCAAGTTGAAACGAACCAAGATATTGCTGCAACCCTATAACAACAGCGAATAATAGCTTACCATATTTATATTCTACCGCTATGAAATTTTTCAAGCTTCTAATGCATTCGTAGGGTGTATGTGTAGAGTTTCAAACATGAGCTTTTACGTATGTTCGAACTAATGCATGTATAAGTATGAGTTGAAAGTAATCATTTTTCGAGTAAGCAAGCCACATACTAAGTTGTAGCAATCCAAGCTTGGCATATATGTATGCACAATTTTCTGGTAGCTTAAAAATTAATGTAGCTGGAGGTATTTCTCTGGTATGTACTACATTGTATACATGCAAGTATTGTATGCATTCTAAATTAATAAAAGTAAGTATTTCCTCTTGTAATAAATAAGGTACTACTCTTTTCCGCCTAGAACTATGTCTAAATAAAAAAATGTCCTTTATATAAATGGACAAAAACCAGCGAAAAATGTGTTCTTTTACAAAGACTGAACTTTGATTTTAAAATTTGATATAGAAATTGTAAAAATATTTATAAGAAATATAAGTATAAAGGTGGAGCACAATTAATTGACTATATGTTGATAAGTCGACTCCTTTCTTGCCAACTTTCCAATCGAAGTAAAATGAGCATGAGTTGGTAAGATTGACTTCTACTATAACTAATGACTGTCTTTGAGCTTTATTAATGGGCATTGCCATTGCCATTGTCCCAGGAGGATCTATAAGCATAAGTATTATGTACGCTAGTTGTTCAGCAAAAGCTTCGGCTGAAGTAATCTCCAGCAAGGATGATGGGATGATCGCTACCTCTCAAGTTCTTAAGATTTCGGTTCAAAGCTTCCAGCGACTGTTTATGGGTCATAGCGCACTTATCCCACTCTTTTAGCCAGTCCTGACATGATCCCAACCTGCTTCCTTATAAAGAGTGCTGATTACATATCAGCCCCTCGCTAACTAGTTAATCTATCTTTAAAATATGGTATTTTTCGAACTAAGTGGAAAGAATCTTTCATTGTCCGTCTTCATAAAAACGGGAGTAGGCCTTCAGTAGAAAACTATCGTGGCATAGCTGACCTGTCCGCCATCCCAAAGTTATTTGAAGCTATACTACCAATCAGTTTACATTTTCTAAGTCTCCTTTAATTGCAATCTCTCAACATGGGTTCTGTAAGGGCAAATTTACCATCACTAATTTACTGGAGTTCACACCTCAAGTTTCTAAAGGTTTCAGATAAAATCTTCCCACTGATGTAATTTCCACGAATTTCAAAGCATTTAACAAAGTAGGCTATCCTCTACTAGTTTACAAGCTTAGTCAGTTTGGATTCCAACCCGGTTTTACCCGTTGGATACCTTCCTATCTCGGTGATCGTACTCAAAAAGTAATTTATAAAAACTCACATTCCGTCACCATTGACGTTTCCTCTGGCGTTCCGCAGGGCAGCCATCTTGGTCCAATTTTATTCTTGCTCTTCATAAACGATGTTGCTAATACAGTAGAATTTTCAACAGTCTTAATGTATGCTGACCATATAAAACTTTTTAAGTCCTACTCATCGATTGAGGAACGTTATTTACTTCAAACGTATTTAAACAATTAATTAATTGGTGCAACGTAAATTATGTGCCGCTCAGTCTTAAAAAGTGTAAATGTATGTGTTTTTCTCTAAAAAATTTGCGACCAACTTCATATACAATTAAGATTAAGATTAAGATATATTCATTCATTTTCCTTACAAAATTCACAAGTATGTATGTAACAAATAAGTATATTAAGCTAACAGATAACATTATAATGCAAGAAAAAGTAAGGCACTCTTTAAAAACAGTATTTTAGTATTGAATGCCATCTCAAAATTAAATTAATGGAATTACAAAAGTGTGTGGGGTGAATAAAAAAAAAATTAATAAAAAATAAAAATAGATAAAAAAAAATTATGACGATTAAGAATAACAACTTAAAAGTTAAATTAAGAATAACAACTTAAAAGTTAAATTTAGGAATAACAACTGCATTTAAATTACTAGGTGCTAGGGTTCCTAATGACACTTATAGACACGAGCAACGCATTGAAAACCTTCTATGAGAAAATAGTAAAGAAATTATTGAAATGTGTAGTACGATAAGTGGGAACAACAACAAGTCCGTGTGAGTTCGTACTCAGGTTATAATTATCCGAATGTAGGCTATGTAAATAACCAGAGCGAACAAAAAATATTTTTAGACTTTTGAAATAGTACAAATGTTTGATAGGAAGTATTTTTAGGTCTCTGAATAACTCCATGGAGCTGTGAAATCGATTACGATTACATATTTTTCTTATGACGCATTTTTGTATAGTTAGAAGTTGCTGCAATTTAATGAAATAAGGCATAGTAAATACTTTTGAGCGTAGCGTTTGAACAAATCTTTCTTAGACTATAAAACTAACGAACAGTAGATCGCATGTACGACTTGAAACTAGAAATATGCGTAGACCAACTTAGATTTTGGTCAACAGAAACACCCAGGTTTTGAAAAACGCTTACTTTTTCGATTGTGAAACATGCATCGCAGCACTTTATTTCCGCATTGAAAGCTGTATCAGAACATGATAAACTATTGAGTGCAAAACGCTTGCAATCAGTGGCATGGAACAAAATTCCAATATTAGGTGTTATTTTTGGATGTAGGTTGAAGTACATCATCTGCGTTTTTTGCTGACAGTAAGCTTATGTGAAGCAAACAACAACCTTAGCAAATGTACGTCATTATTGATGCCTGCTAGCAAATCCAGATGGTTCGATGAACCATAGGCAATAGCATGGTCATCTGCGAAGGCGGTAACTTTCCCAGAGAAAGGCAGTGAAAAAATTGAGTTCAAGTAGACCAAAAATAGTAACGGACCTAAAACAGATCCCTGAGGCACTCCTAAGTTAATCATAACAGGATTTCTTGAACTGCTTCCAACCTTCACTTTCTGCACTCTTCCTGACAAGTAAGATTTTAACCAACTATATATAAAGCCACGAAAGCCCGCGCAATAAGTTTGTCTAATAGTATTTGGTGATCTACCATATCGACAGCTTTCGTGATATCGACAAACAATTCAGCACAGTTGTTTTTTTGTCTAATTCGCTGTATATAAAGGTACAATACAATATTTATAGAAGAAGCCAGAGATAAGGAGATACATACAAAACCTGAATGAGAGTAAAGGTCCCGGTTCCGATGGGATTAGACCAATAGCTCCCATATTAACTAAGCTGATAAACCTCAGCCTCCCTCAATGCTCGGTACCTAACGCACTCAAATTATCACTGGTTAGGCCTATTTATAAAGCCGGAATGAAATTAGATCTACAAAACTATCGACCAATATCTATTTTACCGGCCATTGAGAAAATTTTGGAGGAAGTCATAGTAAGTAGATTAACTGAGTTCATTGTGAAGTTCAAACTGATTGACCCCAGACAATATGGGTTTCAAAAAGATAAAAACATAAACCAACTACTGGGTACCTTTTTGAGCAAAATATATGAAAATTTGGGGAAAAGTTATCATGTTATTGCCCTTTTTATAGACTTTAGTAAAGCATTTGATACTTTATCGCATGGGAAATTGCTCGAAGCTTTAAATAATTCAGGAGTTAGAGGGGACTGTTTGAAATGGTTCGCCAGTTATCTAGACGTAAGGAAGTATAGTGTAAAAATTAAAAATGAACAAAGCAATGAAAGATTATTGTCATATGGAGTACCACAGGGATCTAAACTAGGACCGCTTTTAATATACGCTGACAGCATGCTTAGAGCATTAAAAAACTGTGAAGTTTTTGCATACGCAGACGATACAGCCATATTAGTACCGCACAGGGATGTTAATACTGCAATAGCGATAATGCAGCGAAAGCTAAATATTATAACTAAATGGTCTCATGACTTACTTACTTACTTAATTGGCGCTTAACCGTCTAAACGGTTATGGCCGTCCAACAAGGCGCGCCAGTCGCTCCTTCGCTCCGCCAACCGGCGCCAATTGGCCACACCAAGGGAGTTTAAATCGTTTTCCACCTGGTCCTTCCAACGGAGTGGGGGCCGCCCTCTACCTCTGCCTCCATAGGCGGGTTCCGATAGAAACACTTTCTTGGCCGGAGCATCATCTTTCATTCGCATAACATGGCCTAGCCAGCGCAGCCGCTGCGTTTTAATTCGCTGAACTATGTTGAAGTCTGCGTATAGCTCGTACAGCTCATCATTAAATCTTCTTCGGTATTCGCCATCGCCAACGCGTAGAGGTCCATAAATCTTTCGAAGAACTTTTCTCTCGAACACTCCCAAAGCCGCTTCATCTGCTGTTGTCATGGTCCATGCTTCTGCCCCATATAGCATGACGGGTACGATAAGTGACTTGCAGAGTATGATTTTCGTTCGCCGAGAGAGGACTTTACTTTTCAATTGCCTACCTAGTCCAAAGTAGCATTTATTGGCAAGATTGATTCTTCGCTGGATTTCAGTGCTGATGTTGTTGCTAGTGTTGATGCTGGTTCCCAAATAAACGAAGTATTTTACTATTTCGAAATTATGGCTGCCAACAGTAGCGTGGTTGCCAAGGCGCATATGCGCTGACTCTTTGCTCGATGACAGCAGGTACTTCGTTTTGTCCTCATTCACCATCAAACCCATCTTTACCGCTTCTTTTTCCAGTTTGGAGTAAGCAGATCTAACAGCGCGGGTGTTTAGGCCGATGATATCAATGTCATCAGCATATGCCAGTAATTGCACGCTTTTATAGTATATTGTTCTAGTGCGGTTAAGTTCTGCAGCTAGTATAATAGTATAAGTCTCATGACTATGGCCTAGTAATAAACGTATCCAAAACTAACGTAATGCACATTAGGCCTCCACATATTTCTAGAACACAAATTAATCTCGTATTCCATGAATACGACTGCTTACATTTAAATCATACTCTCTGTTATTGCAATACAAACTTAAAAATAGATAACGTTAATACATACAAATATCTCGGTGTTATCCTAGACGAAAATCTTAAGTGGGATTTTCACATATCGTATTTGCAAAAAAAAACTCAGATCCTCATCTTATTTCTTGAAACACCTGAGCTTCTGTACTAGTTACGAAGTTTTACTCCAAGCATATTTATCCTTATAGGAGTCATATTTAAGATACGGGATAACAGCCTGGGGTACATCAGTGCACTGTAGGAAACTTCAGCAAAGCCAAAATTACAACCTTAAGATATTGGCAAGAAAAAAGAATATATACTCACAAAATATAAACTTCAATAGAGAACTGAAATTACTTGACGTCAAGTCTATCTTTAAAATAACAATTTTGAATGAATTCTATGACGAAGACAAGCTTAAAGTTCCAATTGCTACAATCATGGCACTAGGAGACGTTTACAGAATCGGCTAGTAGTACCAAAGTTTTCATATAACTATACTAAGGACTCCCTACCAGTATTGGTTCCATCCCTTCTTAATGAACTGCCAATTGAACTTACTAGTCTACCCAACTCGATCAAAAGGAAAAATGTCATAAAAACTCATATTAAAAGTTTACTGTAACAAGTTCCCCAACTAGTAATATTTATATTTAAAAATTCTAAATTTATATGTCTCTTCGCTTTTAAAATAAATTTGTACGCGCATAATATTTAAGATCACAATACCGCCTTACTTATGTATGAAATAATGTCAGTATAAGAAAATATGTTCGTTAAATATGTATTTTATAAACCTGCAGACAGGCATAATAGCTTCGCGGGTTATATGATAGTATTTGTAAAATTGTAAAAGAATTTGAAATAAATCAATCAATCCATCAAAAACAAAATCCTAACAGAGCATCTTCTGTTGACCGCCCACATCTGAATCCAAATTGCATTGGGCTGAAAAAGTTCTTATTTTCAAGAAATGAAAGAATTCTACATTTGACAAGTTTCTCAAAAACTTTTGAAATTGCAGGAAGTAAAGAAATCGGTCTGTAATTGTTTACATCAGTTTTGCTTCCTTTTTTAAACAATGGAATAACAGTAGCACATTTAAAATCGTCAGGAAAAGATCCAGACAAAACACTTCTATTAAAAATATGAGTTAATATATCAATTAAATTTAATGCCACACGTTTTAAAACTTGAATGGAGATTCCGTCATGCACACATGAACTGGAGTTATTTAATGCATTAATGGCCTTCAAAACTTCAAGGCCGGTAAATGGCTCAAAGAAAAAACTGTTGTCTGAATTAGACAACACAGATCTCAACGTTGAAAATTAGAATGAAGATGCTGAAGCTTGACTTTGCCCGTCTGATACAAAGTGATTATTAACAAGTAAGGAAGGCTAAGTTCGGGTGTAACCGAACATTACATACTCAGTTGAGAGCTGTGGAGACAAAGTAAGGGAAATCACCATGTTGTAAAAGGAACCTAGGGTAACCCTGGAATTTGTTTGTATGACATGTGTATCAAATGGAAGGTATTAAAGAGTATTTTAAGAGGAAGTGGGCCATAGATCTATAGATGGACGCCATTTAGGGATATCGCCATAAATGTGGACTAGGCCTGACTCGAGAATTTGTTTGTAAGATATGGGTATCAAATGAAATGTGTTAATGATAATTTTAAAAGGGAGTGGGCCTAAGTTCTAAAGGTGGACGTATTTTCGAGATATCGCCATAAAGGTGTACCAGGGGTGACTCTAGAATTTATTTTGTACGATATGGGTATCAAATAAAAGGTATTAATGAGTATTTTAAAAGAGCGTGGGCCTAAGTTCTATAGATGTACGCCTTTTCGAGATATCGCCATAAAGATGGACCAGGGGTGACTCTAGAATTTGTTTGTTTGATATGAGTATCAAATGAAAGGTGTTAATGAGTATTTTAAGAGGGCGTGGGCCTTAGTTCTATATGTGGACGCCTTTTCGAGATATCGCCATAAACGTGGACCAGGGGTGACTCTAGAATTTGTTTGTACGATATGGGTATCAAATGAAAGGTGTTAATGAGTATTTTAAAAGGGAGTGGGCCTAAGTTCTATAGGTGGACGCATTTCGGAATATCGTTATAAAAGTGGACCTGGGTTGACTCTAGAATGCGTTTGTACAATATGGGTGTTAAACGAAAAGTGTAATAAAAGTTTTAAAAGGGAGTGGGCTTTTGTTCTATGGGTGGACGCCTTTTCGGGATATCGTTATAAAAGTGGTCCTGGGTTGACTCTAGAATGCGTTTGTACAATATGGGTGTCAAACGAAAAGTGTAATAAGTGTTTTAAAAGGGAGTGGGCCTTTGTTCTATGGGTGGACGCCTTTTCGGGATATCGCCATAAACGTGGACCAGGGGTGACTCTAGAATGCATTTGTACAATATGGGTATCAAATGAAAGGTGTTAATGAGTATTTTAAAAGGGAGTGGGCCTAAGTTCTATAGGTGGACGCATTTCGGAATATCGTTATAAAAGTGGACCTGGGTTGACTCTAGAATGCGTTTGTACAATATGGGTGTCAAACGAAAAGTGTAATAAGTGTTTCAAAAGGGAGTGGGCCTTTGTTCTATGGGTGGACACCTTTTCGGGATATCGCCATAAACGTGGAACAGGGGTGACTCTAGAATGCGTTTGTACAATATGGGTATCAAATGAAAGGTGCTAATGAGTATTTTAAAAGGGTGTGGGCCTTAGTTCTATAGGTGGACGCCTTTTCGAGATATCGCCATAAAGGTGGACCAGGGGTGACTCTAGAATTTGTTTGTACGATATGGGTATCAAATGAAAGGTGTTAATGAGTATTTTAAAAGAGAGTGGGCCTTAGTTCTATAGGTGGATGCCTTTTCGAGATATCGCCATAAAGGTGGGCCAGGGGTGACTCTAGAATTTTTGTGTACGATATGGGTATCAAATGAAAGGTGTTAATGAGTATTTTAAAAGGGTGTTGGCCTTAGTTCTATAGGTGGACGCCTTTTCAAGATATGTAATGTACCTTAATTGAGGTTCGCTATGCCTAGCGGTAGTGTAGTGTCATACGGGTTGTGCATGCTAGGATGACCAGGTCTAAGCTCTTCGGATGGGGGGATTCTTGTATGAAACACATACACTGCATACATACATAAAAATTTAAATCATGCACTTTCTACAGCAAAACACACCTCGGACTAAACATAGCTATTAATAGTAAGCTGATTAATCGGGCATATGGATAGCATTGGCTACGGGGTTAGTTGGATGTAGCGAAATTACCACGAAGACATAAACACGCAGAAAGGAACACTGTTTGGGAGACGTAGATGGTAGTTGTCTCTTTCTCACTCCCTTCCCAACCATATGTGAGAGATAAAAATTCTTTCCCAACCCACCAACAAAGTTAGAAATCAACTCGTGGATCACATAACAAATATAATCTTACTCTTTATTCATATTGAATTCAATTTGGTTACAAAAGAAAATGTTTGTGTTGCATTGAGAGCAATTCAGCACCCCAGCTGATTCTCATTATTCCCACAACAGTTATATGTATAGAACATCAAATTAATAATGAATTCCACATATACTTAGCAAAGAAATTTGAAATAACTTACATTCCAAAAGTTGGAAATAAAAAAAATGCCTGCGTTTGAAACGCTATTGATTTGAAACAATAACAAAAAAATATCAAATACAAATTCAATAGCAATTAAAATTGAATATTTTAGGCGCGCTTAAGAAGCGAACGTACGATTGCTTCAAACAAAGAAAACACGAAGCAATCGAACGCAAATTTGATAAAAATAAACAAAGTAAATATGATACGTATGGTTGTATTTGCATAAGGCAGTCGGTTTGGACCGAACAACCAATGCAAAAACACACTAGCAAAATTAAAAAAAAAAACAAATCGAACAGAAGCGACAATTACATATTGTAACGAATTTTCTGCAAATCCTCTTATTTGCCCTTTTGCTAGGTTCGTATCGCTAAACTGTTGAATAAATAACTCCAATATTGAATACTGGGAAAATGGCCTTTATTAAAATACTTCACAATAACACTCAACTGTGCAACGAATAGCTTAATAACCAAACTGATAGCTTAAATGAAACTGACTTTCAAAATAGTACTGCTATTGCTCGCTAGATATCGTCTTAGTCGTAACTGCTTGACAACTCAAATCAAACTGAATTACCGCGCCTCTACATCTGTTGCCTTTTATACCCTTTGGTTTCCTCGTTAGCATTTTTCCAGAATGTACTAGCATTGTCCATGAGCTCTCAAACTTCTCAGCTATAACTAAAATTGCACAATTTTATACATCTTCTCAGATATATGCATGTGTTTGCGCATTGACTCTCCGCTGCTCGTATTCGTACATGGTACATATGTGTAGACGCAATTATTTATTCGTTTATGTAGATAAATAGAGTTTGAATTATTGATGTGAATGTTTGTAGTTTACAGTCTCTCGCGCGCACATAGGCGTATAAGTAAATGCATCTGTGTGTGACATCTCTCTGGGCTGCCTTATATATGTGTATACTTGATTTGATTATTAACGTAAATACTGCTTGGCATGGCCTTAGCATCGCCTTAGTGATGGGATAACTTAGTGATGCTAATATCCGTGACACTGCCCTCCACCTAAGTCTGATCGTCCCGATCAGACAAATCTCTCGATCTAAACGCTGCTAGCATCGCCAAATGTACCACTCTTCTGCTCCGTGGTTTCTCAATGCTTTGTATGCGGTAGATGATATCACTGATCTTCTTCACAACCTTGTACGGGCCTTCCCAACTGCACCGAAATATGGATGGAACACCTTTCCGCCGGTGAGGGTTGTATAACAGTACCAAATCTCCCTCCCGGAAACCTTCCGAATTATTTTCCTTGTCGTACCTGTGTTTCATCTTACTACTCATTATCCTGGATCGTTCCCTCGCACTCTGTTGCTCGGCCAATGAAGAACTACTTCGCAGAGCTTGCGCTGGACGGATTTGCTTTGCATAATCAGTATCGTTCCGACGCTTCACAACAGTAGTGTGCCTTGGCTTGAAACCACCCTTGCATTCTTTCTTCGTTTTAGTACGTCCGTTAGGGCTTTTCAATGCCAGTGTTTCTCTCACAGGTACCTTCGGTTTTGATTTGTTTGGCCCATTTGTTCCATCAACCTTTACCTTTGAGTTTCGTGGCCTTCGTCGAGTCTTCTCCACCAGTACCCGATTACTGCTGAACCCTTTTTCCAAACTAAAGTTAAGTGGCACATCTTGGTTCTCATAACGCATCACCCTTCTCTGCATATCGATCTTGATGTCATGGTCAACCAAGAAATCCACTCCCAATATAACTTCATCAACAATCTCCGCCACAACAAATTTGTGTAGAACCATGACCTTCCCAATCAATACTTCACATATCAATTCTCCCTGAACTTGGTTATACTCGCCAGTGACCGTACGCAACTTTGCTCCAGGTAACGGTTTTACTCTCCTGTTGACCAAGTCAGATCGGATCAAGGAATGAGATACGCCCGTATCTAGAGTCAGTATTCGTTCTTTGCCATCCACATTCCCTCTGACGGTAAGACTGCTCGATTTTCTACCAATTTGCGACACAGATATAACAGGGCATTCAATAGCTGGATCTAGCTCTCTACCTCTTACTCGCTCTTGCTCATCTCCTCCAGCTTTGCGTTTACGCCCACCCACATTGTTGGAACTATTAAGGCCAAGATCGCAGTGACGTGCAATGTGATCGGACTTCCCGCATTTGAAGCATTTGATAACTTTTTCACTCCGCTTTTGCGATCTTTTCAGCGCCTCCAATATTGCGTCTACCCACTCTGGCCTTTCTACTTCCACACGGCGTGCTTTGAAAACTGGCTTACACAGAAGCGACGCTGTTTCCTGAATCAGGGCTTGTGACACCGTTTCAGCAAATGTGAGCTTTGGGTTTGCGTATGTAGCTCGCTTCGTTTCCACGTCCCGTATGCCATTTATAAAACTCTGGATTTTTACCCTCTCGGTGTATTCCACGGGTGCGTCCGCATTCGCGAGATGAGCCAACCTTTCAACATCCGAGGCAAACTCCTGCAAAGTCTCATTCGCTCTTTGGTGACGGTTTTGCAACTCAATTTGGAATATCTGTTCCTATGCTCGCTTCCATAACGTCTCTCGACAGCGGCCATCAATGCTTCATAGTTGTTCCGCTCTCCGGCTGCTGGCCCTCTCAATGCCACGAACAGAGCTGCAACTTTATCTTCAGCATTCCAGCTGTTCGCTGCCGACGTCTTCTCAAATTGGAGCTTAAATACCTGGAATGGAACAGAACCATCAAACGTTGGGGATTTTACCTTCAGAGTAGACATTGAAGTGATTGGACGGTTCAATTGTAACTCCTGAATCCGATCCTTCAAAGCATCTATTTCGGCCTCCATTTTATCTTGTCGCCCACTGAACCCTTCCTGAAACTGCGTTAGTTTCTCTTCCATACGCGATTCTAGTTGTGCAGAGATCTGCGATGATATCTGTGCTGAAATTTGTGTCGACATTTCTGAGATACGTGTCTCCTGTGATTCAATCTTCGCTGTTATACGTGTCTCTTGTGCTTCCAGTTGAGATGCCAGTTGAGATGCTATTTCTGTATTTTGCGATTCCAGTTGGGATGCCAATTGCGACGACATTGATGCTACTGTCGATGTTTGTGCAGATATTGCAGCCAATATCATGTTCAAGTCTGTGCTGCTAACCGTCTGCGATGTTTCGTTTTTCTCTTCAATTTTCGTTGTCTCCTCGCCATCAAGATGAAAGACATACTCTTCCACATAAATTCCTTCTGCTTCCATTGCCTCTCGTAGCCGTGCCTGAAGTTCCAGTTTAACGCCGCTTGTATTCAGTCCACGGCTCTCCAACTCCTTCTTCAGTTGCTGGATCTTCAATTCACTGAACTTTGCCATGTCCTTGTTGTCCTCTGGAGTTTATCCAACAATTCCTCTTCTGACACCAATTGTAACGAATTTTCTGCAAATCCTCTTATTTGCCCTTTTGCTAGGTTCGTATCGCTAAACTGTTGAATAAATAACTCCAATATTGAATACTGGAAAAATGGCCTTTATTAAAATACTTCACAATAACACTCAACTGTGCAACGAATAGCTTAATAACCAAACTGATAGCTTAAATGAAACTGACTTTCAAAATAGTACTGCTATTGCTCGCTAGATATCGTCTTAGTCGAAACTCAAATCAAACTGAATTACCGCGCCTCTACATCTGTTGCCTTTTATACCCTTTGGTTTCCTCGTTAGCATTTTTCCAGAATGTACTAGCATTGTCCATGAGCTCTCAAACTTCTCAGCTATAACTAAAATTGCACAATTTTATACATCTTTGAGGCGCTTCCAGAATCTACTAGTCCAGTAGCTCTCAAACTTTTCAGATATATGCATGTGTTTGCGCATTGACTCTCCGCTGCTCGTATTCGTACATGGTACATATGTGTAGACGCATTATTTATTCGTTTATGTAGATACATAAAGATTGAATTATTGATGTGAATGTTTGTAGTTTACAGTCTCTCGCGCGCACATAGGCGTATAAGTAAATGCATCTGTGTGTGACATCTCTCTGGGCTGCCTTATATATGTGTATACTTGATTTGATTATTGACGTAAATACTGCTTGGCATGGCCTTAGCATCGCCTTAGTGATGGGATAACTTAGTGATGCTAATATCCGTGACAATATGTTTGAGTGCTAAAACAATTGAACTGAAGTGCGAGTACTTACATACCTTAACCCTTGGGTGATTCCTTGATGTTTGCGCAAACACTGGAGCCCGTAGCACCTTAGATGATGGTTTCAGCCTGATGTCTTTAAATTTCAATAGACTTTTATATGCACTTTATACTATATATCTTCGCTTTTACGTCGGATTTATGATTCAATACAAAAATTTATATAACACATTAAACGGAATGAATTTGATACTGAATCTTTATAGCTTCATGTATTGTGGTTAATTTAACGAAATTCACTTCGTTTGTTTATGATTATCAGTTTTCGTTTTCTCTTTTAATCTAGTCGATGTAAACGTATTTATAACAGGGTGTATGTATGTGTGAACAATCCGGAATTACAATGGTATTCAGGCAGCTAATGGGTGGAAATTGACGTCAGGAACAACAACTGTAATTGCGTGCATGGCCTTGGTCGATCTTTGTGAGAATGTGAGGCTAGAATCTGCCTTCTGAAATATATACATTTATTTCAAATAGATGTATTGAAAACTGTCTTTGGGAATAAAAAAAACCATACCTACCAATTCTACGCAAATAAAGAGTTGAACGATTTGTGAATGATTTTTTTGGGGCGTCAGCGTTTTCTCCGCAGAGCACCTTTTTTTTTGACGGAGCCCCACGGTTGTCGGAGCACCTTCTTCCCAAGAGGAAAGTTAGAATTTTTTTTTCCGAATTCTTCACAAATGCTAATTTACAAATTAGACTTAAAACTTTTGTTTTATATCTTTAATAACTCTTTCGAGGTACAAATTTTATTTTAGATTAAACAAATTTTATTTTAGATTAAAAATTTTTCGTTGAAATGATTGCACGATACTTCTGTAATCTTTCATACTCACAGACAAAATGGTATTTGCTCTGGGATACGCTTGGCTTGGAGAAATCGTATGGTTCAGTGGAAAATTTTTGAAAGGTTGCATGGCACATTTAAAATTTGAATACAGTCGTGGTTAAAATAAAAATGCACTAACATGTTAAAGTACTCCGAGCGAATAAAGAAAATAAAACGAAAGATTCGTAGGAAAAGGCATTCATTACAGATATCGACATAAAGGTGGACCAGGGGTGACTCTAGAGTTTGTTTATACGATATGGGTATCAAATGAAAGGAGTTAATGAGTATTTTAAAAGGGAGTGGGCCTTAGTTCTATAGGTGGATTCCTTTTCGAGATATCGCTATAAAGGTGGGCCAGGGGTGACTCTAGAATTTTTTTGTACGATATGGGTATCAAATGAAAGGTGTTAATGATTATTTTAAAAAGGCGTGGGCCTTAGTTCTATAGGTGGACGCCTTTTCGAGATATCGACATGAAGGTGGACCAGGGGTGACTCTAGAATTTGTTTGTACGATATGGGTATCAAATGAAAGGTGTTAATGGGTATTTTAAAAAGGAGTGGGCCTTAGTTCTATATGTGGACGCCTTTTCGAAATATCGCCATAAACGTGGACCAGGGGTGACTCTAGAATGTGTTTGTGCGATATGGGTATCAAATTAAAGGTATTCATGAGGGTTTTAAAAGGGAGTGGCCCTTAGTTGTATATGTGAAGGCGTTTTCGAGATATCTACCAAAATGTGGACCAGGGTGATCCAGAACATCATCTGTCGGGTACCGCTAATTTATTTATATATGTAATACCACGTACAGTATTCCTTTCAAGATTCCAAGGGCTTTTGATTTCGCCCTGCAAAACTTTTTCATTTTCTTCTACTTAATATGGTAGGTGTCACACCCATTTTACAAAGTTTTTTTCTAAAGTTATATTTTGCCTCAATAGACCAATACAATTACCATGTTTCATTCCTTTTTTCGTATTTGGTATATAATTATGGCATTTTTTTCATTTTTCGTAATTTTCGATATCGAAAAAGTGGGCGTGGTCATGGTCGGATTTCGGCCATTTTTTACACCAATACAAAGTGAGTTCAGATAAGTACGTGAACTGAGTTTAGTAAAGATATATCGATTTTTGCTCAAGTTATCGTGTTAACGGCCGAGCGGAAGGACAGACGGTCGACTGTGTATAAAAACTGGGCGTGGCTTCAACCGATTTCGCCCTTTTTCACAGAAAACAGTTATCGTCCTAGAAGCTAAGCCTCTACCAAATTTCACAAGAATTGGTTAATTTTTGTTCGACTTATGGCATTAAAAGCATCCTAGACAAATTAAATGAAAAAGGGTGGAGCCACGCCCATTTTGAGATTTTCTTTTATTTTTGTATTTTGTTGCACCATATCATTGCTGGAGTTGAATGTTGGCATAATTTACTTATATGCTGTAAATATATTAACTTTTATTTTAAAATTTGAATTAAAAAAATTTTTTTTTTTTTAAGTGGGCGTGGTCGTTCTCCGATTTTTCTAATTTTTATTAAGCAGACATAAAGTAATAAGAGTAACGTTCCTGCCAAATTTCATCATGATATCTTCAACGACTGCCAAATTACAGCTTGAAAAAGTTCTAAATTACCTTCATTTAAAAGTGCGCGGTGCCACGCCCATTGTCCAAAATTTTACTAGTTTTCTATTCTGCGTCATAAGCTCAACTCACCTACCAAGTTTCATCGCTTAATGCGTATTTGGTAATGAATTATCGCACTTTTTCGATTTTTCGAAATTTTCGATATCGAAAAAGTGGGCGTGGTTATTGTCCGATATCGTTCATTTTAAATAGCGATCTGAGATGTGTGCGCAGGAACCTACATACCAAATTTCATCAAGATACCTCAAAATTTACTCAAGTTATCGTGTTAACGGACAGACGGACGGACGGACGGACATGGCTCAATCGAATTTTTTTTCGATACTGATGATTTTGATATATGGAAGTCTATATCTTTCTCGATTCCTTTATACCTGTAAAACCAACCGTTATGCAATCAAAGTTAATATACTCTGTGAGCTCTGCTCAACTGAGTATAAAAATATTTGCCACTTCTGTGGGGTTAGAATAACTCTCGACATCATTACATAAAGCAATCGAAGTATCAGTTGTTTTACACTTACGATTCAGAAGTCTATTGATGACACTCTATTCTTTTTTTTTGGGTTGCCATACAAGGACCTGAACTCTTTGCGGTAATAGCTATCACGCTCCAAGGGAACTTCCTTTCTCAGTTCCTTACATAACCTCTTATATCGGCTTCGAACTTTTGCATTGAGCGGGCGTTTTCTGCACTTATTCCCAAGCTTATTTTTTAAGCGTATCTTATTTACTAATTCCTTGCCAATGCAAGGTTTTAACTTTTCTGCTGAACTACGAGGAGTAAAAGAAAAAGTTGCATGCCTTATGTGACTCTTAAAGACATTTTGAAATATATTGTATGCATTGGAAACAATCAGCCCAATTCTAAACGAAAATTCCGTGCGAGTTTTTTCCCTTCTCCCATTCGTCGTATTCTAAATAAAAATTCCTTGTGAGTTTTTTCACTTCTCCCTTTCCTCCTATTCTGAACAATGTTCGAAAAAGCGGAAACCGGTTATGGGAAAAAAGTAGGTATTATGAATGTGAGGGAGAGGGAGATTTCTCTGCCATTTCATAGGAGTTTTTTTCACTAGTTAAATTAAAGGGAATGCATCAAAATACTTAAAGGAAATTGGTTATTTTAAGAAAGAACACTTATTTGTACAAATTTGTGCTAAAATATGTATTTACATTGTACCACAATATTCTCACTGTTAATACAACAACAACAACAACCACAATATTCTTTATTTTAAGTCGAAAAGTATATCATAAGCAACGGAAGAGATCTTCGCATATTTGATGCAGCCATCCAGAAATTGGGCATGGATTTTTTAAGAAGGCTTAAATAGATTTTGGCATATGGCGAAAAGGGAACTCAACTCGACTTGGCCGCCAGAAAATTGCTTTGCAGAATGAATGCAGGCAACTCTGGCGGATTTGTGTTATCCCGCCGGTCTTCTTCTTATGCTCCTCTGTTGATGTTGCTGTGGCACCAATTCATTACTCATTTCAGTGAATACCACATGAAATGCAATAATGGACATTGTTTATACCTTATTTCTTAATTTCAAACAAATTGGCAATAATAATTAAACTTTACAATTTTTTAAACAAAATAAGAAATGAGCAACGAAATTTCAATTGACAAAACAGCTGACTTCGAAAATTCGAAATTCCTATTTCCCAATTATTCTTCTCCCTAGGAGAAAAGAATTGGGAGTAATTTTTCCGCGGGAATAAAAAAATCCCCGAGAAGAAAATTCCGCGAGAATATTTAGAATTGGTCTGAATATCTTCCGCATACACTTCCTCCCAGGACTCAAACCGCAATCTTTCATTTAGGGATTCGAAATTTATTTTGGTAAAGCTTGTGTTTTCAATTTTATCATGTACATCTTGTAGCTTTTTATACCTTTCATGAAAATGAAATGGTATATTAATTTCGTCACGAAACCGAAAATTGTAAGTCCTTAAAGGAAAATAGATAGACCCACCATTAAGTATACCGAAATAATCAGGTTGAAGAGCTGAGTTGATTTAGCCATGTCCGTCTGTCCGTCTGTCCGTCTGTCTGTTTGTATGCAAACTAGTCCCTCAATTTTTGAGATATCTTGATAAAATTTGGTGAGCGGGTGTATTTGGGTGTCCGATTAGACATTTGTCGGAACCGATCGGATCGGACCACTATAGCATATATCCTCCATACAACCGATTTTTCAGAAAAAGAGGATTTTTGTAATATCTTACCCAATTTAACAGATTGAAGCTTCAAACTTCACCATATACTTTCGTATATTGCACATATTGTTGCCTAAAAAAATTGATGAGATCGGTTGTATATATAGTATATATCCCCCACAACCGATTGTTCAGATAAGGAACTTTTCGTAATTACTGCCCCATTTTAAGAGCTAGAGGCTTCAAATTTCAACGAATGCTTAGGTATATAGCATATATTGTTGTCTGAAAAAATCATAAAGATCGGTGGTATATATAGTATATATATGGTGGTATATTTAGTATATATATATAGTATATATATATATATTTTTGGCAAATTTTAGCCCCATTTTAACAGCTAGAAGCTTCAAATTTCACCGAATACTTACGTATATAGCATATATTGTTGTCTGAAAAAATCATAGAGATCGGTTGTATATATAGTATATATCTCATACAACCGATTGTTCAGATAAGAAACTTTTCGCAATTTCTACCCCATTTTAACAGCTATAAGCTTCAAATTTCACCGAATACTTACGTATATAGCATATATTGTTGTCTGAAAAAATCATAGAGATCGGTTGTATATATAGTATATATCTCATACAACCGATTGTTCAGATAAGAAACTTTTCGCAATTTCTACCCCATTTTAACAGCTATAAGCTTCAAATTTCACCGATTGCTTACGTATATAGCATATATTGTTGTCCGAAAAAATCATAGAGATCGGTTGTATATATAGTATATATCTCATACAACCGATTGTTCAGATAAGAAACTTTTCGCAATTTCTACCCCATTTTAACAGCTATAAGCTTCAAATTTCACCGATTGATTACGTATATAGCATATATTGTTGTCTGAAAAAATCATAGAGATCGGTTGTATATATAGTATATATCTCATACAACCGATTGTTCAGATAAGAAACTTTTCGCAATTTCTACCCCATTTTAACAGCTAGAAGCTTCAAATTTCACCATATGCTTACATATATAGCATATATTGTTGTCTGAAAAAATCATAGAGATCGGTGGTATATATATTATACACTTCATACAAACTGTCATTTTTGCCCCTTTTTTACGGCTAGAAGCTTCAAAATTCATTAAATTTCATCAAATAGTTACGTTTACGTCATATATTTTTGAAATACGTGATTCGTCATAGTTTTTACATGCAGACCACAAAAAACGTGAAGCTTTGCATCCTCACACAGATTACCTACCTATTTTTATACCTTTCATGAAAATGAAATGGTATATTAATTTCGTCACGAAACCGAAAATTGTAAGTCCTTAAAGGAAAATAGATAGACCCACCATTAAGTATACCGAAATAATCAGGTTGAAGAGCTGAGTTGATTTAGCCATGTCCGTCTGTCCGTCTGTCTGTTTGTATGCAAACTAGTCCCTCAATTTTTGAGATATCTTGATAAAATTTGGTGAGCGGGTGTATTTGGGTGTCCGATTAGACATTTGTCGGAACCGACCGGATCGGACCACTATAGCATATATCCTCCATACAACCGATTTTTCAGAAAAAGAGGATTTTTGTAATATCTTACCCAATTTAACAGATTGAAGCTTCAAACTTCACCATATACTTTCGTATATTGCACATATTGTTGCCTAAAAAAATTGATGAGATCGGTCGTATATATAGTATATATCCCCCACAACCGATTGTTCAGATAAGGAACTTTTCGTAATTACTGCCCCATTTTAAGAGCTAGAGGCTTCAAATTTCAACGAATGCTTAGATATATAGCATATATTGTTGTCTAAAAAAATCATAAAGATCGGTGGTATATATAGCATATATATGGTGGTATATATAGTATATATATATAGTATATATATATATATTTTTGGCAAATTTTAGCCCCATTTCAACAGCTAGAAGCTTCAAATTTCACCGAATACTTACGTATATAGCATATATTGTTGTCTGAAAAAATCATAGAGATCGGTTGTATATATAGTATATATCTCATACAACCGATTGTTGAGATAAGAAACTTTTCGCAATTTCTACCCCATTTTAACAGCTATAAGCTTCAAATTTCACCGATTGCTTACGTATATAGCATATATTGTTGTCTGAAAAAATCATAGAGATCGGTTGTATATATAGTATATATCTTATACAACCGATTGTTCAGATAAGAAACTTTTCGCAATTTCTACCCCATTTTAACAGCTATAAGCTTCAAATTTCACCGATTGATTACGTATATAGCATATATTGTTGTCTGAAAAAATCATAGAGATCGGTTGTATATATAGTATATATCTCATAAAACCGATTGTTCAGATAAGAAACTTTTCGCAATTTCTACCCCATTTTAACAGCTAGAAGCTTCAAATTTCACCATATGCTTACATATATAGCATATATTGTTGTCTGAAAAAATCATAGAGATCGGTGGTATATATATTATACACTTCATACAATCTGTCATTTTTGCCCCTTTTTTACGGCTAGACGCTTCAAAATTCATCAAATAGTTACGTTTACGTTATATATTTTTGAAATACGTGATTCGTAGTCATAGTTTTTACATGCAGACCACAAAAAACGTGAAGCTTTGCATCCTCACACAGATTACCTACCTATTTTTTATTTTATATTTATCTTAAAAATCGTTTAGATATGTTCAAATTTCACTAAATGCTTACGTGTATTGCATATATTGTTGTCTGAGAAAATCATAGATACCGGTGGTATATATAGTATATATCCCATACAACCGATTGTTCAGATAAGAAACTTTGCGCAATTTCTTCCCCGTTTTAACAGCTAGAAGCTTCAACTTTCACCAAATGCTTACGTGTATAGATTATATTGTTGTCTGAAAAAATCATTGAGATCGATGGTATATATAGTATATATCTCATACAACCGATTATTCAGTTAAGAAACTTTGCGCAATTTCTGCCCCTTTTTAACAGCTAGACGCTTCAAATTTCACCATATGCTTACATATATAGCATATATTGTTGTCTGAAAAAATCATAGAGATCGGTGGTATATATATTATATACTTCATATAAACTGTCATTTTTGCCCCTTTTTTACGGCTAGAAGCTTCAAAATTCATCAAATAGTTACGTTTACGTAATATATTTTTGAAATACGTGATTCGTAGTCATAGTTTTTACATGCAGACCACAAAAAACGTGAAGCTTTGCATCCTCACACATATTACCTACCTATTTTTATACCTTTCATGAAAATGAAATGGTATATTAATTTCGTCACGAAACCGAAAATTGTAAGTCCTTAAAGGAAAATAGATAGACCCACCATTAAGTATACCGAAATAATCAGGTTGAAGAGCTGAGTTGATTTAGCCATGTACGTCTGTCCGTCTGTCCGTCTGTCTGTTTGTATGCAAACTAGTCCGTCAATTTTCGAGATATCTTGATAAAATTTGGTGAGCGGGTGTATTTGGGTGTCCGATTAGACATTTGTCGGAACCGACCGGATCGGACCTCTATAGCATATATCCTCCATACAACCGATTTTTCAGAAAAAGAGGATTTTTGTAATATCTTACCCAATTTAACAGATTGAAGCTTCAAACTTCACCATATACTTTCGTATATTGCACATATTGTTGCCTAAAAAAATTGATGAGATCGGTCGTATATATAGTATATATCCCCCACAACCGATTGTTCAGATAAGGAACTTTTCGTAATTACTGCCCCATTTTAAGAGCTAGAGGCTTCAAATTTCAACGAATGCTTAGGTATATAGCATATATTGTTGTCTGAAAAAATCATAAAGATCGGTTGTATATATAGTATATATATGGTGGTATATATAGTATATATATATAATATATATATATATATTTTTGGCAAATTTTAGCCCCATTTTAACAGCTAGAAGCTTCAAATTTCACCGAATACTTACGTATATAGCATATATTGTTGTCTGAAAAAATCATAGAGATCGGTTGTATATATAGTATATATCTCATACAACCGATTGTTCAGATAAGAAACTTTTCGCAATTTCTACCCCATTTTAACAGCTATAAGCTTCAAATTTCACCGAATACTTACGTATATAGCATATATTGTTGTCTGAAAAAATCATAGAGATCGGTTGTATATATAGTATATATCTCATACAACCGATTGTTCAGATAAGAAACTTTTCGCAATTTCTACCCCATTTTAACAGCTATAAGCTTCAAATTTCACCGATTGCTTACGTATATAGCATATATTGTTGTCCGAAAAAATCATAGAGATCGATTGTATATATAGTATATATCTCATACAACCGATTGTTCAGATAAGAAACTTTTCGCAATTTCTACCCCATTTTAACAGCTATAAGCTTCAAATTTCACCGATTGATTACGTATATAGCATATATTGTTGTCTGAAAAAATCATAGAGATCGGTTGTATATATAGTATATATCTCATACAACCGATTGTTCAGATAAGAAACTTTTCGCAATTTCTACCCCATTTTAACAGCTAGAAGCTTCAAATTTCACCATATGCTTACATATATAGCATATATTGTTGTCTGAAAAAATCATAGAGATCGGTGGTATATATATTATACACTTCATACAAACTGTCATTTTTGCCCCTTTTTTACGGCTAGAAGCTTCAAAATTCATCAAATTTCATCAAATAGTTACGTTTACGTCATATATTTTTGAAACACGTGATTCGTAGTCATAGTTTTTACATGCAGACCACAAAAAACGTGAAGCTTTGCATCCTCACACAGATTACCTACCTATTTTTATACCTTTCATGAAAATGAAATGGTATATTAATTTCGTCACGAAACCGAAAATTGTAAGTCCTTAAAGGAAAATAGATAGACCCACCATTAAGTATACCGAAATAATCAGGTTGAAGAGCTGAGTTGATTTAGCCATGTCCGTCTGTCCGTCTGTCCGTCTGTCTGTTTGTATGCAAACTAGTCCCTCAATTTTTGAGATATCTTGATAAAATTTGGTGAGCGGGTGTATTTGGGTGTCCGATTAGACATTTGTCGGAACCGACCGGATCGGACCACTATAGCATATATCCTCCATACAACCGATTTTTCAGAAAAAGAGGATTTTTGTAATATCTTACCCAATTTAACAGATTGAAGCTTCAAACTTCACCATATACTTTCGTATATTGCACATATTGTTGCCTAAAAAAATTGATGAGATCGGTCGTATATATAGTATATATCCCCCACAACCGATTGTTCAGATAAGGAACTTTTCGTAATTACTGCCCCATTTTAAGAGCTAGAGGCTTCAAATTTCAACGAATGCTTAGGTATATAGCATATATTGTTGTCTGAAAAAATCATAAAGATCGGTGGTATATATAGTATATATATGGTGGTATATATAGTATATATATATAGTATATATATATAGTATATATATATAGTATATATATATAGTATATATATATATATTTTTGGCAAATTTTAGCCCCATTTTAACAGCTAGAAGCTTCAAATTTCACCGAATACTTACGTATATAGCATATATTGTTGTCTGAAAAAATCATAGAGATCGGTTGTATATATAGTATATATCTCATACAACCGATTGTTCAGATAAGAAACTTTTCGCAATTTCTACCCCATTTTAACAGCTATAAGCTTCAAAATTCACCGAATACTTACGTATATAGCATATATTGTTGTCTGAAAAAATCATAGAGATCGGTTGTATATATAGTATATATCTCATACAACCGATTGTTCAGATAAGAACCTTTTCGCAATTTCTACCCCATTTTAACAGCTATAAGCTTCAAATTTCACCGATTGCTTACGTATATAGCATATATTGTTGTCTGAAAAAATCATAGAGATCGGTTGTATATATAGTATATATCTCATACAACCGATTGTTCAGATAAGAAACTTTTCGCAATTTCTACCCCATTTTAACAGCTATAAGCTTCAAATTTCACCGATTGATTACGTATATAGCATATATTGTTGTCTGAAAAAATCATAGAGATCGGTTGTATATATAGTATATATCTCATACAACCGATTGTTCAGATAAGAAACTTTTCGCAATTTCTACCCCATTTTAACAGCTAGAAGCTTCAAATTTCACCATATGCTTACATATATAGCATATATTGTTGTCTGAAAAAATCATAGAGATCGGTGGTATATATATTATACACTTCATACAAACTGTCATTTTTGCCCCTTTTTTACGGCTAGAAGCTTCAAAATTCATCAAATTTCATCAAATAGTTACGTTTACGTCATATATTTTTGAAATACGTGATTCGTAGTCATAGTTTTTACATGCAGACCACAAAAAACGTGAAGCTTTGCATCCTCACACAGATTACCTACCTATTTTTATACCTTTCATGAAAATGAAATGGTATATTAATTTCGTCACGAAACCGAAAATTGTAAGTCCTTAAAGGAAAATAGATAGACCCACCATTAAGTATACCGAAATAATCAGGTTGAAGAGCTGAGTTGATTTAGCCATGTCCGTCTGTCCGTCTGTCCGTCTGTCTGTTTGTATGCAAACTAGTCCCTCAATTTTTGAGATATCTTGATAAAATTTGGTGAGCGGGTGTATTTGGGTGTCCGATTAGACATTTGTCGGAACCGACCGGATCGGACCACTATAGCATATATCCTCCATACAACCGATTTTTCAGAAAAAGAGGATTTTTGTAATATCTTACCCAATTTAACAGATTGAAGCTTCAAACTTCACCATATACTTTCGTATATTGCACATATTGTTGCCTAAAAAAATTGATGAGATCGGTCGTATATATAGTATATATCCCCCACAACCGATTGTTCAGATAAGGAACTTTTCGTAATTACTGCCCCATTTTAAGAGCTAGAGGCTTCAAATTTCAACGAATGCTTAGGTATATAGCATATATTGTTGTCTGAAAAAATCATAAAGATCGGTGGTATATATAGTATATATATGGTGGTATATATAGTATATATATATAGTTTATATATATATATTTTTGGCAAATTTTAGCCCCATTTTAACAGCTAGAAGCTTCAAATTTCACCGAATACTTACGTATATAGCATATATTGTTGTCTGAAAAAATCATAGAGATCGGTTGTATATATAGTATATATCTCATACAACCGATTGTTCAGATAAGAAACTTTTCGCAATTTCTACCCCATTTTAACAGCTATAAGCTTCAAATTTCACCGAATACTTACGTATATAGCATATATTGTTGTCTGAAAAAATCATAGAGATCGGTTGTATATATAGTATATATCTCATACAACCGATTGTTCAGATAAGAACCTTTTCGCAATTTCTACCCCATTTTAACAGCTATAAGCTTCAAATTTCACCGATTGCTTACGTATATAGCATATATTGTTGTCTGAAAAAATCATAGAGATCGGTTGTATATATAGTATATATCTCATACAACCGATTGTTCAGATAAGAAACTTTTCGCAATTTCTACCCCATTTTAACAGCTATAAGCTTCAAATTTCACCGATTGATTACGTATATAGCATATATTGTTGTCTGAAAAAATCATAGAGATCGGTTGTATATATAGTATATATCTCATACAACCGATTGTTCAGATAAGAAACTTTTCGCAATTTCTACCCCATTTTAACAGCTAGAAGCTTCAAATTTCACCATATGCTTACATATATAGCATATATTGTTGTCTGAAAAAATCATAGAGATCGGTGGTATATATATTATACACTTCATACAAACTGTCATTTTTGCCCCTTTTTTACGGCTAGAAGCTTCAAAATTCATCAAATTTCATCAAATAGTTACGTTTACGTCATATATTTTTGAAATACGTGATTCGTAGTCATAGTTTTTACATGCAGACCACAAAAAACGTGAAGCTTTGCATCCTCACAGAGATTACCTACCTATTTTTATACCTTTCATGAAAATGAAATGGTATATTAATTTCGTCACGAAACCGAAAATTGTAAGTCCTTAAAGGAAAATAGATAGACCCACCATTAAGTATACCGAAATAATCAGGTTGAAGAGCTGAGTTGATTTAGCCATGTCCGTCTGTCCGTCTGTCTGTTTGTATGCAAACTAGTCCCTCAATTTTTGAGATATCTTGATAAAATTTGGTGAGCGGGTGTATTTGGGTGTCCGATTAGACATTTGTCGGAACCGACCGGATCGGACCACTATAGCATATATCCTCCATACAACCGATTTTTCAGAAAAAGAGGATTTTTGTAATATCTTACCCAATTTAACAGATTGAAGATTCAAACTTCACCATATACTTTCGTATATTGCACATATTGTTGCCTAAAAAAATTGATGAGATCGGTCGTATATATAGTATATATCCCCCACAACCGATTGTTCAGATAAGGAACTTTTCGTAATTACTGCCCCATTTTAAGAGCTAGAGGCTTCAAATTTCAACGAATGCTTAGGTATATAGCATATATTGTTGTCTGAAAAAATCATAAAGATCGGTGGTATATATAGTATATATATGGTGGTATATATAGTATATATATATAGTATATATATATATATTTTTGGCAAATTTTAGCCCCATTTTAACAGCTAGAAGCTTCAAATTTCACCGAATACTTACGTATATAGCATATATTGTTGTCTGAAAAAATCATAGAGATCGGTTGTATATATAGTATATATCTCATACAACCGATTGTTCAGATAAGAAACTTTTCGCAATTTCTACCCCATTTTAACAGCTATAAGCTTCAAATTTCACCGATTGCTTACGTATATAGCATATATTGTTGTCTGAAAAAATCATAGAGATCGGTTGTATATATAGTATATATCTCATACAACCGATTGTTCAGATAAGAAACTTTTCGCAATTTCTACCCCATTTTAACAGCTATAAGCCTCAAATTTCACCGATTGATTACGTATATAGCATATATTGTTGTCTGAAAAAATCATAGAGATCGGTTGTATATATAGTATATATCTCATACAACCGATTGTTCAGATAAGAAACTTTTCGCAATTTCTACCCCATTTTAACAGCTAGAAGCTTCAAATTTCACCATATGCTTACATATATAGCATATATTGTTGTTTGAAAAAATCATAGAGATCGGTGGTATATATATTATACACTTCATACAAACTGTCATTTTTGCCCATTTTTTACGGCTAGAAGCTTCAAAATTCATCAAATTTCATCAAATAGTTACGTTTACGTCATATATTTTTGAAATACGTGATTCGTAGTCATAGTTTTTACATGCAGACCACAAAAAACGTGAAGCTTTGCATCCTCACACAGATTACCTACCTATTTTTTATTTTATATTTATCTTAAAAATCGTTTAGATATGTTCAAATTTCACTAAATGCTTACGTGTATAGATTATATTGTTGTTTGAAAAAATCATTGAGATCGATGGTATATATAGTATATATCTCATACAACCGATTATTCAGTTAAGAAACTTTGCGCAATTTCTGCCCCTTTTTAACAGCTAGACGCTTCAAATTTCACCATATGCTTACATATATAGCATATATTGTTGTCTGAAAAAATCATAGAGATCGGTGGTATATATATTATATACTTCATATAAACTGTCATTTTTGCCCCTTTTTTACGGCTAGAAGCTTCAAAATTCATCAAATTTCATCAAATAGTTACGTTTACGTAATATATTTTTGAAATACGTGATTCGTAGTCATAGTTTTTACATGCAGACCACAAAAAACGTGAAGCTTTGCATCCTCACACAGATTACCTACCTATTTTTTATTTTATATTTATCTTAAAAATCGTTTAGATATGTTCAAATTTCACTAAATGCTTACGTGTATAGCATATATTGTTGTCTGAGAAAATCATAGATATCGGTGGTATATATAGTATATATCCCATACAACCGATTGTTTAGATAAGAAAATTTGCGCAATTTCTTCCCCATTTTAACAGCTAGAAGCTTCAATATTCAGCAAATGCTTACGTGTATAGCATATATTGTTGTCTGAAAAAATCATTGAGATCGATGGTATATATAGTATATATCTCATACAACCGATTGTTCAGTTAAGAAACTTTGCGCAATTTCTGCCCCTTTTTAACAGCTAGACGCTTCAAATTTCACCATATGCTTAGGTATATAGCATATATTGTTGTCTGAAAAAATCATAGAGTTCGGTGGTATATATATTATATACCCCATATAAACTCTAATTTTTGCCCCCTTTTTACGGCTAGAAGCTTCAAAATTCATCAAATTTCATCAAATAGTTACGTTTACGTCATATATTGTTGAAATACGTGATTCGTAGTCATAGTTTTTACACGCAGACCACAAAAAACCAGAAACTTTGCATCCTCACACATAGTACCTACCTGTTTTTTATTTTATATTTATCTTAAAAATCGTTAAGGTATGCAGATCTGTTCACTATATATTTCTTATCTTATACATCCGATTATTTGGAGATTACGAACGGGATAAGATTATTGTTCAGCCCCATTCATGAAAGGTATGAAGTCTTCGGCACAGCCGAAGACAGTCCCGTTCTTACTTGTTTTATGTACATCTTGTATCACTATGCCAGTCATATTATGATCTGTAAAACTCAAATCAAAATTTATGCTAGTGAAACTATTGAAAAGTTCGCAACTACTACGACAGAAAACGTGGTCGAGACAGCTCCCAGAAATACTTCGAGTTGGTGCATTTAAATATGATACTAGACCATAATTTGCCATTAGTGTAAGATACGTATCTATTGTGGCATTATGGTTAAGTATGTCAAGATTAAGGTCGCCTAATACAATAGTATTACCTGACTTTTCATTACTAAGAATACCTGAAAACTTTTCAAAAAATGTCTGGATAGGAATTGCATGTAGCCCATAAACACACATAAAAGTAATAATCTTACCATAGATTTTTAGTGTGACCTTTAAAATACCAGGGCTTGTGACGTTGTATTCAACATAATCACTTACGTACATACCACGAACAAAAACTCCAACACCACCCGCAGAATACATGTCATTAGTGTTTGCAATGAAATTATAACCAGGGATTTAAAAATCTCGTATTTCGTTTGAGTAGATAATTATTGTAAATAATTATGTTGATTCTTTGAGCCATGGTGGATTCCAAACTTAGTTTCAACCTTCATATTAATTCTAGTCAATAAATCCAAGGGTGTTTTTGCTTTTGTTAAACGGTGGTCAAAAGAGTTTAACGACCCTTATGTTACTAAGGCTCTTTTTATAACATAAGTTAGGCCAATATTAGCATAGAATTGACAGCCTCAAATCAACACAAAAACAATTTTTAATATTTTCCTTAGTAAATCTTCAATGGGACTCTTTATTTAATCTTCCACCTTATACTAACCGGTTAAACCTCACCAACCTTCCATTTTGCTTGTGGAAGGGAAATGCTTGGTGTATTATTTATTTCAAACCTACTAAATGGGTCGATTTCTTCTGAACGAAGTGAATTTTAGTGTTCCCTCTCGAGCCACGAGACACTACGAACCTCTTCTTTTGAAACAATGTATAACGAACTTCGAACTCAAAGAACCTTTTCGGTGTATATTGGAACGATTTTCCGTCATCCCTTGTCAAATTTGGTTTTGAGACAAACCGGTTTCGGCGTTGTGCCATCATCAGTGTCAATTTTCGAGAACGAACTCAAAACAAAATTTGACAAGGGATGACGGAAAATCGTTCCAATATACATCGTTTATCCACCCTGTCGGAAAATCAACCAAACAAGATAGGTCAACCTTTTCGGTGTTTATGCCAGGATTATAACTCTCACTCAAACACATTTGATAGCTCGGACTCCCTATTTTTCTATAAAAAAGACTGTTCTTATCCACTTAATAATTAATGTAGTCCTTGTATGTTTCTAATATTTCTTCTCTATTTATTTGAGGAAGCAACTGCTACATCGATTTCTCCTTTGCTCTTAGATCATAAAATAACCTAAGTTTGTACGGCTGCCATAGTTCTTAAAAATCCCATTCGTAGGGTAGATGCCACGCCTCTTTTCCCCAATTTGGCATTTTACTGGAGGTATTGTAACTTAACGTCATATAGCTCCTTACCAATTTTCATTATTCTACCATTACTACATCCAGAGGTATGCAGAATGAAATATTATATTATATTTCTTGGTGGTGTGAGGGATTGACCTCATATAACTCTATACTAAATTTCAATATTCTAGCATGAATACTTCCAGAGTTATGCAGTATCAAAGATTCCATTTGTATGCGAGGTGCCTTTTATAAATCGAAATTATTTTTAGCCTATGATATAGTTACATACATATATAATATTCTACTTTCGGTGTGGTTTGGTCTTGGAATGTCCACTACGTTCTACTGAACCCATATTTTTCTCGATGAACTTGATCATTTGAAATAAGATAATTTACGTACATATTGGTTTGAACATAGTTCATTCAAGTACTGAAATCGACCATTTTACACAACGCCCGCCATTGTTGTACTTCAATATTTAGTTCAGAAATGAACTTTTAGCCTCTATCTTTAGTTAGTGCATTTGTAATACAATTTACGTCCAAAAATTATAGATCTTTTACTTACCGTCAGGTAACCCTCCAGCTGGAGAAGTCGGTGGGGAAATAGGTGACAGCGGTGCAGCAAAAGGCGGTTGTTGCTGTTGTTGCAATTGTTGCTCACTTTGCTCAGCATCCTCATTTTCTTGTATAGGCGATTGAACAGAAGGCAGTTGTGCTGTTTTCTTCTCTTGATTTAAAGCATTAGCGAGAATTTCACTCGCTTTCTTATCGGTGAGATTATGTTGTACCCGTTTGTTTTTCAAATGATGCGGCGTGTCGCTGGCAAAATAGTTTTGATAAGAGAAAACCATTAAAAAGGATATAGACAAGTTTTAGATTGTACGAAAGAAATAACAGTGAGCATTCCATCCAAGTTTAGCATTTACTTAATCAAAAGGGATGTTATAGATACAGAATCGAGCCAAACATTTTGGACCTAACAGGGCGCATGCTATTAGCCGTTAAAATGTTTCATAATAAAAATTAAGTCGATACATATCAAATGGCATCATAAGAAAAACGTGGGGAAACTCAAAGTATTTGCTTTTTACAAAAAAAAAATAATTAAAATGGATATGGATAGTAGACTGGGTCGAAAAAAAAAGTTGCTAATGTCGGCCCCTAAATTTGAAGATTATGTTGAGAGGGTTTCGGAAAAATTTTTTTATATTTTTTTTGATCCTTCGAAATACAGCCGAAAAGGTTTTTTCGTTGTAACCTGGTTGTTTGACGTCCGATTATTAAAATTGATATGTCATTATTTTGGCCTTGAAAAGCTTCACATTTCCGTTTAATGTCCTTTTAAACTATGAAATCGTTTTCCCAAGGTCATCTATCAAAATTTTACCCCCCCCCCCCCCCCCCCCCCCCCAATGTAGGTTTTTCCTTACCAAACGAAAAAAAAAAATAAAAAATTCAAGAAAATGTTGCTTTGAAACCATATTACTAAAATAATAAACAAAGAAGTTATAGCACTTTCAATATTTATTGCAACTGTTATTTTACCTGATATGCGACAAAATCAACTTTTTTTCTGGGTTTTGGACAAAACCAACTTTTTTGCAGAGATTGAGGCTTAAGTAAACAAAGTACTATCTCGGTTTTTCGAACTTAGCCTCCATAAAATAGATATCGGCTTACGAAGTTCGAAGTTCGAAGTTGGAAATTTTATTTTTTTGTTAACGCCGTCTGACTGTATTCAGAAGTCAGAGTTTGACTTTTCACCTCGTATAATAGCTGTTATACTAAATTTCCCAAAAAGAGAATTCAGCCCTTCAAATAAGGGAAAAGAGGGGACCACGCCCACATTTTTACTTTTTCAATTTGCTGAACGCGTTAACAAAAAAAAAATAAAATTGCGAAATATAGAATTTCGAAATTCGTAAGCCGATATCTATTTTTTGGAGGCTAAGTTCGAAAAACGGAGATAGTTCTTTGTTTACTTAAGCCTCAATGTCTACAAAAAAGTTGGTTTTGTCCAAAACCCAGAAAAATAGTTGATTTTGTCGAATACCGTTATTATTATAAATAAGAAACAACAGGTTTGACTCACTTATTTACTTTGACTTCCCCTATTCATGATATTTGACATATCTTTATTAACTTTTCAATACAAATCCTGCAATTTTTCCTCCAAAAATATCATGAGTTTCAGGTCTAAGTATAATAAGAATCAGGTGAAATAACAGTTGCAATAAATATTGAAAGTGCTATAACTTCTTTTTTATTATTTTAGTAATATGGTTTCAAAGCAACATTTTCTTGAATTTTCTTTTCTTCGTTTGGTAAGGAAAAAAACATACATTAGCGGGGGGTAAAGTTTTTTTAGATGACCTAATCATGTGAAAACGACTTCATAGCTTAAAAGGACATTAAACGGAAATGTGAAGCTTCTCAAGGCCAAAATAATGACATATCATTTTTAGAAATCGGACGCCAAATAACTAAGTTACAACGAAAAAACCTTTTCGGCTGTATTTCGAAGGATCAAAAAAAATTTAAAAAAATTTTCCGAAACCCTCTCAATATAATCTTCAAATGTAGGGGTGATATTAGCAACTCTTTTTTTTGTATGGGGACCAACCCAGTCTAATGGATAGCAACCCTTTCTTCTTTAACATTAGGGCAATCAAAATAAAATGCATTTGTAACTATTCATAGATATGTTGTTGTTGTTGTGCGATAAGGTTGCTCCCCGAAGGCTTTGGGTAGTGTTATCGATGTGATGGTCCATTGCCGGATACAGATCCGGTACGCTCCGGTACCACAGCACCATTAAGGTGCTAGCCCGACCATCTCCGGAACGATTTATGTGGCCACATTAAACCTTCAGGCCATCCCCTCCCTCCACACCCCCAAGTTCCATGAGGAGCTTGGGGTCGCCACAGCCTCGTCTCTTAGTGAAACAGGATTCGCCGCGGATAGGTGAGGTTGAGAAGCTGTATATTGCGCTGGCAACCTGAAGGGTTGCGCTACACAGACTCTTGAATCTGGTATTTTAGTCGCCTCTTACGACAGGCATACCTACCGCGGGTGTATTCTGACACCCTAACCCGCTGGGGTATTCATAGATATGATGTATCGCCTTATCCAATATGTGCCTATTTTTGAAAGTCTTTTTATTTTTTGCTGCAAATCTGATTTTCAACAACTTAGTATTTGCCTTTATATATAAGATAACTTAAGATGGTAGAGAGAGCTGTGTAATACCCACAATTCTCGACACTGTCGCGCAGTGGCCAAACGCGTTGGCATGAATTTTGGTTGTGATCTTTGGAAATCAAGGAGGAAAAGGAAGGTGAGTATAATGTTCGGGCAACTTTTTTTTTTAAACATACCGGGTGCCATTATTTACCATTTTTACAACGTTTTCATGCAGCATAAACCGTTTCGCCAAATTCTAAAACAGTATTCAGCGTCCGCAATGTATGAAACACCCATATATGTATGTACAGTAGTGCGGGTCAAATTGTATGGGGAAAAAAACTTCAGGTGCACATCCAGTTTCTGAATCTATGGGTCATACTGAGTAATATTTTCCATGGGACCATAGGTCTGAAATGAATTTCGAGCCTCCCTAATCAAGTTTTGATATAAAATTTTCTAACAAAATTAGGGAGGCTCGAAATTCATTTCAGACCTATGGTCCCATGCGCAATATTACTCAGTATGGCCCATAGATTCAGAAACTGGATGTGCCTTTTCAACAATAAATTTTACCCACCTTAATACTAACCCACTTACAGCCGAAGAGCGACCCCTCATTAAAACATATTTTCAAATTTTGATGTTGCTTTGTCCGGGACATAAAACCAGGATCTTCAGTGAGATAGGCGGAGCACGCTACCACCACAATACAGAGGCACCCAAAAACCCACTTATAGTTACAAGAATAAGGTCTGCCTAACTTCAACATGATATCTTCAAGGACTAGCAAAACTTTTTATACTCAGTTGAGCAGAGCTAGCAGAGTATATTAACTTTGATTGGATAACGGTTGGTTGTACAGGTATAAAGGAATCGAAAAGGAAAGTATCGAAAAAAAATTTGATTGAGCCATGTCCGTCCGTCCGTCCGTTCGTCTGTCCGTTAACACGATAAGTGGAGTAAATTTTGAGGTATCTTGATGAAATTTGTTATATAGGTTCCTGGGCACCCATCTCAGATCGCTATTCAAAATTAACGATATCGGACTATAACCACGCCCTCTTTTTCGATATCGAAAATTTCGAAAAACCGAAAAGTGCGATAATTCATTACCAAAGACGGATAAAGCGATGAAATTTGGTAGGTGAGTTGAACTTATGACGCAGAATAGAGAATTAGTACAATTTTGGACAATGGGCGTGGCACCGCCCACTTTTAATAGAAGGTTTTGCAAGCTGTAATTGGACACTCGTTGAAGATATCATGATGAAATTTGGCAGGAACGTTACTCCTATTACTATATGTATGCTTAATAAAAATTAGCAAAATCGAAGAACGACCACGCTCACTTTTAAAAAAGCTTTGTTTAAAGTCAAATTTTAACAAAAAATTTAATATCTTTACAGTATATAAGTGAATTATGTCAACATTCGACTCCAGTAATGATGTGGTGCAATAAAATAAAAAAATAAAAGAAAATTTCATAATAGGCGTGGCTCCGACCTTTTTCACTTAATTTGTCTAGGATAATTTTAATGCCATAAGTCGAACAAAAATGTACCAATCCTTGTGAAATTTGGTAGGGGCTTAGATTCTAGGACGATAACTGTTTTCTGTGAAAAAGGGCAAAATCGGTTTAAGCCACGCCCATTTTTTATACACAGTCGACCGTCTGTCCTTCCGCTCGGCCGTTAACACGATAACTTGACCAAAAATCGATATATCTTTACTAAACTTAGTTCACGTACTTATCTGAACTCACTTTATCTCGGTATTAAAAATGGACGAAATCCGACTATGACCACTCCCACTTTTTCGGTATCGAAAATTTCGAAAAATGAAAAAATGCCATAATGCTATACCAAATACGAAAAAAGGGATAAAACATGGTGATTGGATTGGTTTCTTGACGCAAAATATAACTTTAGAAAAAACTTTGTAAAATGGGTGTGACATCTACCATATTAAGTAGAAGAAAATGAAAAAGTTTTGCAGGGCGAAATCAAAAGCCCTCGGAATCTTGGCAGGAATACTGTTCGCGGTATTAAAAATAAATAAATGTAAGGCGCGATAACCTCCGAAGAGATCTAAGGCCGAGCTTCTCTCCCAATTTGCGTCGTGCTCCTCTTGTTTTTTCCCTACAAATTGGCCGGACGGGACCTACATGTTTTATGCCGACTCCGAACGGCATCTGCAAGGCAGATGAGTTTTCACTGAGAGCTTTTCATGGCAGAAATACAATCGGAGCGCTTGCCAGACACTGCCGAGGGGCGACCCCGCTTAGAAAAATTTTCTTCTAATTGAAAAATCTTATTTCTAAAATTTTGATGTTGCTTTGCCCGGGAGTTGAACCCAGGGCATACGGTGTGATAGGCGGAGCACGCTACCATCACACCACGGTGGCCGCTATTACATATATAAATAAATTAGCGGTACCCGACAGATGATGTTCTGGGTCACCCTGGTCCACATTTTGATCAATATCTCGAAAACGCTTTCACATATACAACTACCACCACTCCCTTTTGAAATACTCATTAACACCTTTCATTTGATTCCCATATCGTACAAACAAATTCTAGAGTCACCCCTCGTCTACCTTTATGGCGATATCTCGAAAAGGCGTCCACCTATAAAACTAAGCTCACGCCCTTTTAAAATACTCATTAACACCTTTCATTTGATTCCCATATCGTACGAACACATTCTAGAGTCCCCCCTGGTCCACCTTTATGGTGATATCCCTAAATGGCGTCCACCCATAGAACTATGGCCTACTCCCTCTTAAAATACTCTATAATACCTTCCATGTGTAACCTTACCATGTGTATCAAATACATGTCATACAAACACATTCCAGGGTTACCCTGGAATTTTCCTACATGGTGATTTTTCCTTATTTTGTCTCCATAGCTCTCAGCTGAGTATGTAATGTTCGGTTACACCCGAACTTAGCCTTACTTACTTGTTAAATTTTGCTTTTTCTTTTAAATGAGAGCGGTGCCCCGCCAATTATAGTATTCAACTGGTATAAAAATTATACACTCGACTTAACACATCTCATTCAGTTTATTTCTGAATTTAATACTGACCTGTAAACTGCTGGAAAAGACTAGATTTCTTGAAGCGCTATTTAAAAACTTTCCTGGACTAGAAAACACTAGTAACAGTTTTAATTTTTTAACGACCAGTCTAATGCTCACTTTTTCAAATTAATAATGAGAAAATATAACTTTGTATTGAGAAACATGATTTTATATTGAGAAATATAACTTTATATTTATCCATGTCCGTCCGTCCGTCCGTTTGTATATTGAGATATCTTATTGAAATTTGTTATATTGGTTCTTTGGCACTCATCTCCCATCGCTTTTTAAAATGACAGAAATCGGATGATAACCACGCCCACTTTTTACATATATAACATTTTGGAAAACACAAAAAGCCTGATTATTTAGTAAATAATACATCTAATACTGATATTAAAAAAATGTAAGGCGCGATAACCCCCGAAGAGATTTCAGTCCAAGCTTCTCTTCCAATTTGCGTCGTGCTCCTTTTAATTGTTCCTACAAATTTGCGGGACCTACTTGTTTTGTGGCGACTCCGAACGGCATCTGCGAGCCAGATGAGTTTCATGGCAGAAATACACTCGGAGTGCTTGCTTGATATTGAGACTCTGAAAATATGGGCGCCCACTTGTGATAAAATCAATTTTAATCATGAATCAAAAACCGTTAAACCTATCATAACAAAATTTGGCAGAAGGTTGCCTATACTATAAGGAATGCTTCGAAGAAAAATTAACGAACTTGATTAAGGACCACATCCACTTTTAAATAAGAGATTTTTAACAGGGTAGTGGACAATTATAATAAGCTATATTTAGCTATTGGCGGCCACCGTGGTGTGATGGTAGCGTGCTCCGCCTACCACTCCGGATGCCCTGGGTTCAAACCCCGGGCAAAGCAACATCAAAAATTTTAGAAATAAGGTTTTTCAATTAGAAGAAAATTTGTATAAGCGGGGTCGCCCCTTGGCAGTGTTTGGCAAGCGCTTCGGGTGTATTTCTGCCATGAAAAGCTCTCAGTGAAAACTCATCTGCCTTGCAGATGCCGTTCGGAGTCGGCATAAAAAAATCATGTAGGTCCCGTCCGGCCAATTTGTAGGGAAAATCAAGAGGAGCACGACGCAAATTGGAAGAGAAGCTCGGCCTTAGATCTCTTCGGAGGTTATCGCGCCTTACATTTTTTTATTTATATTTAGCTAAAAAGAGCTTTATGGTATTTCTTTACCCAAGTGCAATTATAACAAGAAGTAGGAAAAAATTCAAATTTTTGAAAATGAGCGTCGCACCGCCCCTTTTATTAATAAGCAATTTTGTATGTTTCGGGAGCCATAACTCGAAAAAAATAACGGACCGTAAAAAGATTTAGTGCACCTCTTTTCCTCATAGTACGAAATATTTTTAGAAAAATGGCCGGGATCGGATTTAGGACCACGCCACATTTATGTAAAATACTTGAAAAAAGGGTTGTAGACGAATATAATAAGCTATACCTTTGCGAAAAAGAGCTTAATATCAATGGTATTTTACTTTCGAAATAGAATTATAACAACTATTAAAAGTTTTGAAAATGGGCGTGGCACTGCCCCTTTTTTGACCAAGCAGTTTTCTGTGTTTCGGGAGCCATAATTCGAAGAGGAATTAACATAACGTAATAAAATTGGGAATACATACTTTCTTTACAGCAGGGTCGAAGATAAGAATTACGAGGTATATCTTAGTGAAAAATAGTAACATCCGACCTAAGACTCCCTAATTTTTTGGGAATTATTTGTGTTTAAAATACGCCTTAATAGGATTTGAAAAGTTATTTATCTGAAATTACCTGTACAATTGAAACTCACACTGAGTAACAAAATAAGTCATATAATGTTGGGTTACACCCGAACTTACGACACCCGTATTTTTTTTAAATTATAACCACTCCCGTCACTTTCGCCATCAACAAAAGACATTTTTAAGCTTTGAACGCATGTAATAAGTAAAATCAAGTACAAATAAAAACTAAATATTTTTATATTCTCATAATGAACTTATTAACAATATTCTCATTAACAATATTTTTTTCTCAATATGAAGTTCCGTTTTACTATGTTCAAACAGAAAAATAAATTGAGGCAATTTCAATTTAGCTTACACAATAGTAATTTGATAGCCGGTTGGCTCATCTCTACAGCAATAACATACCTTTGTTCAGAATGTCAAAATGTGCGTGTTGGAATTAGGCGAATGGAATGGAATAAAAACATAAAACTTTGAAATTTTTGTGTGTTGTAAGAAAATGTGTTTTGATTTCATTTTGAGTTTGCCATCCTCTTTTGACAATCCCTACTCCAGTGAAATGAAAAAAATATATCAGCTGATGAGATGAGCCAACCATATAGTTGAGCCATGCGCAACTGACGTTTAAATCTACCCAATAACAGCACTTTACAAGCAGTTTGCAGTTTGAAACAATTTATTACGTAATTTCTTTTTAAATTGGCAATTTGTTATTACAATTTTTTATATGATAAATTGCGTAATGGTATAAATTGCCAATTTGGTGTGTGTTTGTACCTAGTATTTCTCATTATCAATTTATAGTTTCTCAGTATGAAGTTACATTTCGCATTATCAATTTATATATACTCATAAAATTACATTTTTCATTATCAATTTGTATTTTCTCAATATAAACTCATATTTCTCATTATCAATTTATATTTTCTTAATATAAACTGACACTCCCTCATTATGAACTTTAAAAGGTGTAGTAAGTGAGTAAAAACCGTCACAAAAGCAGTTTTGCATATACGTAGATGCGTCTAAAAGCCCCGTCACGTTAGCAGCATGTAGATGCCTTTAACTCAATGTTATTCATTATGAGTAGATTGTACGTATTTTTATGGATAACGACAGATTGAGTGACACTGGCGCCATCTCATATGAAAAAGTAGCCAACATCCAACTTTTGTTGCAAGAAAAGCATAAGAAGAATATGACATTTTCTTTGGATAACGGTGCTTTCACACTTTACAAGTGAAATAATATTTCCCACTCGTTGGTGCTTTCTATGATTTTTCACAATTAAAAACTGCAATATAACAAATTAATTGGACACAAAATATCTTGACAAGTATATTTCTTGTACAGTGAGAATGTTGAACAGTGATTCGCAAAATTTTGTATGTCAATGTGCAAGGCGAAGAACACTTCAATCGCCAAGTCTGAAGTTCGTTCATATTTACAAACAAACCATCTTGCGATATTGTGGCGATGTTACTGGCATGCATAAGATTGGGTTTAACGCATCTATATGAAAAACTTCATTGCGGCTTGGCCCTAACAGAACTGGTTTTTGAGTGGAATGTTTGTAGTTTTTGCTCTAAAGTTGTATTACCGTATAAATTTTGAGCTTACCGTCTATGCAACTTCATTGGACGCTTATAAAAATCATCATCTTCACCATCGACTTGAAAGCCCACTCGCCTTTCCGATTCATCCTGTAGTTAATAAAAAAAAACAATCATGCAAAACAAATAAATGTTAACTACTTCAACCGGTTCAAGTGCGATAACCGCCAATACTTACGAAATCTTCTTCTTCGCCATCATTAAAAGCACTGTTAGCAGGCGCTGCCGCTACAGCTGTTGAGCTCACCACAATATTTCCTTGTTCTGCCGCAATGCTAACAATCGGTTCATTAGCTGTATTTGAATAGCTCACATCAGTTTTCTGCTGTTGGTAAGCTGTCTGCACAATAACAGGCTGTTGTCCACATGATACTGTTGCTATTGGCGTTTGTGGTGAGAGTGGCTGCTGTTGCAGTTGCTGCTGTTGATGATTTTCATACAGAGGCTTTGTGGTGTCTGTTATGTTATCCACAATGGTGGAATTAGCACCAGTTCTATGTGCTCCACTTATACAAAACTTTGAAGACTGTAAAGAGACATAAATGTTAAGTGGTGAAAAGTTGAGCTACAACGAAATGTTATGCTTTTAGATTGGAAATATTAAATTGTCGTATGTATAATTTAAATAAAAGCAGGAAAAACTACAAACTATAGTGTGCAAATAAGTTTAAAGTTAAAACTAACTTCTTCAGTGACTGTATCTAAATTGGCGTCATCAACTCGGCTGCGGTCTTTGGCAAATAATTTATGTGCCTTTGCCTTCAACTCCTTTGGGTGGGGTGTATTTTGTCTGACAAACGGTGTATCCTTCTCCTGCGTCGAATCTTCAGAAAATTTAACGGAATGTGTTCTCGAGGCTTCCCGATCCTCCCAACCATCGGAATCAGTCTCAAGTTCGCGTGCTATAATATTACGGTGAAGAGAGGAAATATTTAAGTTATTATTGCATATTAAGTATGTAGTATGTATGTACTTTCTTATTCTAGGTTCTAGCATTCTAGAAATAAATTACATATGTTATTTTCAAAATTTAATGCTTATGGAGCTAAATATGTACTTGCTATGTACTCGTATGTACAGCTGCGAACACAAAAAACAGTAAACATTATGACACAAATTTTAGTTTATTATCTTCTTTTATTTATTGTTCTTAATTTAAGAAAAAACTCCAATGAATTATGTAACTTTAATTTATAAGCCCATCGCAAAATCATTATCGTAAAATTTTAAAAACTCGATAAGTATTTCAATATTGGTTTTGAAGAACTTTTTCCGAAGGGTGTTTTTCAGATTTTCTTCCATAAAAACAATAATTATGGGACCTTCATGGAATTTTAATACAAAAAAAAAAAAAAACTATTCTAAATTATATAAAAGAAAAAAATAAGTATATCTACAATTTTTTAAACCATTTTCTGTTCGCAGCCATGAATTCAACTCAAAAACTCGCATTGGTTAACATATCGACTCACAGATTTTCATGTACATATTTATATTTTTACTACAGTAAATGACAGTAAGTGTGATTCAAGGGGTTGTGTAGCGCAATATATAGCTTCTCCAACCCAATTGTCAACCTCACCTTCGAGCGGCGAATCCCTTTTCACTAACAGACGAGGCTCTGGCGACCCCAAGCTCCTCATGGAACTTGGGGGTGGGGAGGGAGGGATGGCCTGAAGGTTTAATGTGGCCATATAAATCGTTCCCGAGATGGTCGGGCCAGCACCTTAATGGTGCTGTTACCGGAGCGTATCGGATCTGTATCCGACAAAGGACCATCACATCGATAACACTCCCCAAAGTCGCTACAACAACAACAACAACAGTAAGTGTGAACTTAACATTCATACATACACACATGCATACCATTCTGTTGAATTTTTATTAGTATGAAAAAATCTACGCTACTGCTCATATGAGTAGGCTCAAAAATGTGTAAGTTGTGGTTCAGTGACGAAGGGCGTGGTACGAAGGCCTGGCCTACAATACCAAGGTTCCAGGTTCAAGAGACGGGATAACGGACATCAAACATAGGTATATGTACATATATTCATATATATATATTTTTTTTAATTTTCCAAACGAGGCGTCCCTCGACTTTGGTTTAGCAAATCCTTCGAATGCATTGCTCCCATAAAAAGCTTGCCACCAAAGTTTACCTGCCTTAGCAAATTACATTCGGAGTCGTCATAAAACATTGAGGCTCACAAAGTAGTACGAATAGTGAATAAAAGAAACCACCTATTGGAACAGAACCTCGGTCTTAACCTCCTCGGAGGTAAATCAAGCCAAATGCTTTTATTATAGGTATATCTAGGTTTATCTTTTAGGTACACCACTTTGGGGCATGTTGATGGGCACAGTAAAATTATTTTAATATAAGAGGAGTGGCACCTCCATAATAAGATTAGAGTAAATATAAAGGAAGTGGGGAAAAGAAGAGTAGTAGAGGAGACAAAGACTGAGCTTTAACTAAGTAAAGTGATTTTTCAAATAAATACTGATTTCTGAAATTAGTTCTCCAGCGGAAGCAAATGTCTGAAGAATGAGGAAGGCGATGTCTTCTTTAGAATAATAAATATTTTTATATATTCTCATTCCAGAATACCAAAACAGTATTGCAATCATTTAAAAATAGATTGTATTCCTTGACAAATTTGTCGAATAGGGCGTTTTACCCACACCCCAACGAGTTTCGACTTAATTTTTTACGCAGGACCGTGAAATTTAGATGCATAAAACTTTTCAAATGAGCGGCAGTGTACTTAGCGAATTGACTATTCAAATGTTATAACTTATTTTTGGCGTGCATTTAAAAAACGAGAACGAATTTTCCTAAAGCTCGAAGCTTTCCCTTATGGATATAAATTAACCGAAGACGTTGTTTACCAATTGATTTAGTAATATCTGAAGTTCATATGCATGCATTTTTATGTATTTATTAAACTAATTTTTCTATGTAGTATATACGTGTGTGTGTATGCACATTCCAAAGATAAAATTTACTAACCAGACATACAGACATTACATATTTATATAGCTAGTTAAATATGAATATCGTCCCCCCCTTAGAAGAAATATAAATGTGCATATTATCCAATTTTAAGTTTATGGATTCACTAGATTAACCATTGAATGAGCTATGTTTGACCAAAAAAGCCGAGTTCCATGCGGCAATAGAAACCCGCAATATTGAGCAATCTAAATTGCTTGAATTTAAATTACTGAAAAAAACTTTTCTGACTATTATTTTTCATATCCACGTTTCATGCATGAGCAAGGCGATATATGAGAAATGTGCCAAGACATAATGCTCTACTTTTCCCAATTTATTTATTGTTTAATCAAAATATGCAATACTCAAGACACTATGAGTTCGAGTTTAACGAAGATCTATGTAAATATGCTAAGATGTAAGTAATACAGAGCTTGCTTTAGCTGATAAATCAGCGGCGCACAGTTTGTGATTTAGACCATTTAGCGGAACTTAATTATTTTCAAGGTTCTTAAGACAACAAAATCTGTAAACAGAGGAACGCCGCATGTTGTGGTTTTATCCCCAATTCTGCGGTTCAACGGAAGAACAGTAAATTTTTACGGTATATGCAAATGACATTTCAGTCATCATAACAACAATCAGCTCTCTAATGGATCAGGCACTTCGGCATGTAAATGCCTGGGCATCTGAAGTTGTGTTAACCGCCAACGCTATCCCTATTTGGACAAGAAAAATGTAGCACAAGATATCTAGGGGCCATACTAGATAGTAAGATGTCGTGGAAACGGTTTTGGTACTTTTATTTCTTTTTCACTGAAACAAAAATTCAAAATACTACTAATAAAATTTGCCACAAATTTATTAACCCACATATAATTTTCAATTTACTTCATTGGAATTCTTATCATGAAAACTGCTGTCAATAAAATGTAGTAGAACAATGGCATATCACCTGGGAGATAATTTATGCGAGGCATTTAAAAGAGAAGTGTTGAATCTTTGGGCAAACACATTATCATTAATTTTTGATGAAAAAACGGACTTATCAGAAAAAATACTTGTTTTAGTGGTTAGATATTTCAATCTGTTATTAAACACTTTTCGTGATATATGTATTTTTGTGACTAGTCGTGCAAAAAGAATTTATCTCAAATACTCGTGCTTTTGCGTAAAATTATTCCCGTAAGTGCTTGCAAAACTCCATAAGCGTCACACACATAACACTGCTAACTAGTTTCTCGTACCTAATTACATGTGGACGGATTTTAACCAAACTTACACACAGGTCAGGTACATGCCCCGCATGGTTCTTATGTACTTTTTTTTAATCGGTAAAGGGGGCTTGGCACCTCCCATACAAATGGGATCTTTCATACTCAATATCTTTGGAAGTATTAACGTTAAACCACTGAAAATTGGTAAGGCGTTATATAATATATCCCTATCTCTATCCCTATCCCTATCCTTATCCCTATACCTATCCCTATCCATTTTCCTATTGAACAAACATATTTTTTGCCTTTTCCGCACTTTTTTTATACCGTATATTAATTTACTACAAGAAATTTCCTAAACATCACTTATGTATATGTACATAAAATATTTCAAATTTCAAAATTGTTTCCAATATGAATATTTTCGGTTTTACCTGTTCAGCAGGTAGCCGCCTGCGATTTCAAATTAAGCAAACTCATTCAAAGACATACATACATACATACATATCGTCGCTGCGCTCACAAAAACAGTTATGTGTTTTTCAGTAACTGTTCAGGAGATCAAAAAAACTTATTTCTGGTGTCCATTTGCAAAATTTTGCAAATGTCGTATTTTTGAAATATTTTATAAAAAGTATGTTATTGATGTGTAAAGAAAAAACTTATGTTTTTTTCCCCATTACGAGGAGATAAATATTTTCGCCGTTTTAAAGCACATAGCTGCTTTCAAACATGATTAAAATTTGCTTTTGGCGGTAGGGGAATGTATGAAATTTGTGCCGTATTTCTTCATAATGCTTACGTAGATAACCCCTTATGCCCGTGGGAAATGCAGCTTCATCAATCAGATGTCTGTTGGGATGCCCAGGTTTCTGGGTGACCAAATAGAAACTGTTTGTTTAGCATTTCATTTCTCTCCCTAATGGGGAGTACTCTCGCCTAATTGTGTACGTGATGTTCTGGGGACATAAGAAGGCAGCCCGTAGCGGTTCTGAGGGTAGAGTTTTGGCAGGCCTGTATTTTCTTCAGAAGAGTAACCTTTAAGCTTGGCGACCATATCAGACGACCATAATGAGCGTTTCTTTGTCTTCACCCCAAGTGCTTCCGGCAAGAGATTTGAGGATTTTATTACGGCTCTGGGTTTTCGGTACAATTGGGGTTTAATGCTCTCCAAAATGTAGATCCTGATCGAGCGTCATACGCAAGAGTTTAGGGTGTAAGATAGTCGGCAGCGTGATGCCGATGTCGGGATCAAATAGATTATATTTCACTGAGTGGTGGGTGATTAATACGAGACCGCCTCCATTTTCGCTCTGGCATACTTTTCTGTGGACGCTGTGTCCAGATCGAAGATCTTGCTGTGTGTTTGGTCTCTTGGATCGCTACAATGCGGATGTTATGCCGCTTCATGAAATCAACTATCTCCGTGATCTTACCAGTTAACCCATTACAGTTTAACTGCAGAATTCTGTGTTGTTGTGGCTTGCTGAGCAGCGGGACAGCTAGAAGGTAGTGGGGGCGCTAAGGCGCAGACTACGAGACGCTCTTGGGCGTAAACAGCAAGGAGCCACAAAAGATTTATAAAAATTACGAGGACTTCGGGTTTTGGGGTCTAGCTCAGAACATCCTGTCCGAAGCAACCATCCCTTGCACGTGACACACTGGCAAGAGTGTGACCGTCCTAAAAAGATTCGTTTCCGGACCGGGGTCAGGTACAGGTCCCGGTTGGGTTCGATACCCTCCCGGAGCAGGAGAATATGGCGCAGCCCCGCTGCAAGGATCTGCGTGGAGGATGAAAATTTGTGGGAACGACGCAACAAATTAAGTGGGGGTTACACTGAAATAACAGCCCTTGGTCGGGAAAAAATCCCGATTTGCTCCGGCTCATAGAACCGGCTGCCTTAGGAAACAAGATGGTTTTTAATTATTTTTCACATTGAATCAAAGCACTTTCGACAGCGATTAAAAAAAATTATAAGCAAGTAAGTACATAACCGTTTTTCAGAGTACTTCTAGGACTGTGAGCACATAGCTGTTTGCGGTCATTTATAAACCAAAAGAGATATAAAAAAACGGCATATGCAGAAATGTGGGCTCCATATAGTGATAATGAAATATGCAATAAAAAAAATGTTGACAAAAAACACATAACTGTTTTCGTTAGCGCAGCGACGATATGTACATAGAAATATTTAAAATTACAAATTTTTAATTGCGCTTTACTTTTTGCAATAGTAAATAACTCTTAAAGCTTTCCTGCTTCTACAAACGTGTTTATTTTAGTGAAAAGTGCTGTGATAAAAAAGAGCATTTATTCGACCAATCTTTTTTTAAAGTTTTGGGCTGTTCGTTTTCGTTAAAAGTGGAGTGAATTACAAAATGCCTTCCACGGTCGCGAAGAACACAGGGAACGATATGCCAGGTCACGTCCAGGTCGAAGCAACATTAATATTCCTTTGAGTGGTGCCGTATTTTAATATAACAACGATATCGATTATAGTTTGCAGTAATTTGTGGTAATTGGCATTAGGAACAATGTTTGTCCATTTTGCTGTGCACTAAAATTTAAAAGCGAAACGCCTGGAATGTGCTGCGTCTCAGGAAAAGTTCGGCTAGAGGAATTGCAATGCCCACCACAACCATTAGCAACACTATTTTCTGGTTCAACAGCGGAATCAAGACATTTTCTAGCCAATATACAAATGTACAATTCAAGTTTCCGAATGACTTTGTTGGAGCTACCAATATAATAAGAGACAACTATATGGCAACGTTCAAGGTAATTTCAGTGTACATAAAACATTTAAGATGAAACTTTTAACAGGATATCGGAAACGTTTCTTTGCACTTATTTGTATTACCTTTACCTTTGACAAAGACAAAACTGTCACACTACAACTGTTTCTCTAAGTGCTAAGTGGAGACATAAGAAAATAACCTCTAACTTTACTCAGCGTAAGAAGTTTGTTACATACACATTACATAAAATATTTCAAATTAATAAAATTTGTCAAATTAGGAAAACTTAAAAGTATAGTTTTTTCATGAAATATTTTTCAATAATATTTTTTTGTCAAACAAAATCTGCGAATGTTAAATCTTTCCTTAAGTTTTTACGCAAATAAGTGTCAATAACTGCTTAAAGAGTTTTTGTCATATAAAAGGTTGATGAATGTATTACGCTGAGTTAAACTAAGTATATGGCGTTATGATGTAAGTGGAGATGTAAGAAAACTAACCTAAACTTAACTTGCCGTAAAAAATTTTCTAAAATTATCGAAAATATCGACTGCGTAGAAAATTTTAAATTTCGAAAGCTATTTTTCCTTTGAATTTTGTTTTTAGTTTTCTGTCCTGCTTGCTTGGTTAAATATTATACTTCAAGTATTTCAAAGAGATGAATGTTTTTAATAGCTGCTTACACAGTTTTTCATATACCACGTTCATAGAAGAAGTATGTTAAGTTATGAACCTACTAAGTACGGTTAACTTTCTAATACGTTATTGGAAAGGTTTATTACTATTTTTAATACTTTTTTACTACCTTTCTGGTACTTTTTTTTACCTGTGTAACTACTTTTTAGTACTGATTTTCAAACTTTAGATATCTTTTTTTTTACAAATTTTTGATCCAATTTTACTACTTATTTAAAGTTTTTTTAGCCATTTTTATACTTTTTCAATGCATTTGCTGGTACTTTTTACCACTGTTTTACTACTTTTGGCAACTCTTTACTACTTTTTTAATACTTTTACGCTACCTTTTTTGATAACAATTTTAAATACTTTTTTGAAACTTTTTTACTGATCTTTTTTGGTACTATTTTTCTTTTCTTAACTACTGTTCTTTTATACTTTTTTGGTATCTATGGAGCATGTATTGATTCCACTAATTCAAATTAATCCATCAGATCTGCCTTCTCAGTTTAAACGATTGCAATTTCCAATACGTCTTGCGTTTGCCATGACCATGAACAAAGCACAAGGGCAATCATTGGCATTGCGTGGTATTGATTTGGAATATCCATGCTTCTCCCACGGTCAATTATATGTACCATGTTTACGTGTAGGTAAGCCATCAGCTCTTTTTATATACACCACAATTCAGAGCAAAACAAAAAATATTGTATACGAAAGAGCTCTTCAATAATTATTAATGACAATCGGCAGTCATTTCAAATGGTTTTCCGACACAAGAACATGAGAAATATAGTTGACCGTGTGAAAAGCATTAATTACCCATACTCAGACCACACTCAACGATTGGTTCTATGATTTATTGATTGCAATGATGAAAGCTAGGAGAATTGAAACTTGGATTCGCTAAACTCGAATGGCATACCGCAGGAATGGCAGACTGTTTGCACGCGTGCCATTGATGGGCAACAGAAATTGAAATCAGTGCGTTGAAATTCTCGGAATGCGAACTCTCACAACTTTGAACTTTCCTGAGTCAGTCTTTTGGTCATAATCAGGAACAATTGGTGTGAAACATCGACATCAGTCTAGGCGCTCTTCACTTATAAGCATAGTAGCTAACGTCACTTTGTTCGTTCCATACAAAGTACCTACGAACATTATTTGCTTTATATTTTTTTTTTTTTTTTTTTGGGAATTTTCTTAGATATTTTTCTTTTCTGTTCGGACACCAGTCTAGAATTTGGTTTCATTAAATTAAAAAAAAAATCATATAATTACATTATTTAGTTTTGGAGCTAATTACAGTATTTAACTATTCATCAGAAAATGTTAACACAAATAATAAATATATATGTATCGCTTTTAAATGTGAAACAAGAAGTGTTTTAAAGGTGTTTATTTATTTTCCATATTTTTTATAACGTGGAGTGAAACCCACGGGTATAAGCTAGTACTATCTATAGATATTTATAAAAAAGATTGTTACACCCATCTAAATCTTCTTCACGCGTTGCTACTAGTATTTAAAACGTCGCAGCAATACCAGACAAAGCTCAATAAAAGAAGTAAGGACGGCTAAGTTCGGGTGTAACCGAACATTACATACTCAGCTGAGAGCTTTGGAGACAAAATAAGGAAAAATCACCATTTAGGAAAATGAACCTAGGGTAACCCTGGAATGTGTTTGTATGACATGGGTATCAAATGGAAGGTATTAAAGAGTATTTTAAAATATAGTAGGCCATAGTTCTATAGGTGGACGCCTTTTCGAGATATCGTCATAAAGGTGGACCAGGGGTGACTCTAGAATGTGTTTGTACGATATGGGTATCAAATTAAAGGTATTAATGAGGGTTTTAAACGGGAGTGGCCCTCAGTTGTATACGTGAAGGCGTTTTCGAGACATCGACCAAAATGTGGACCAGGGTGACAAAGAACATCATCTGTCGGGTATCGCTAATTTATTTATATATGTTGTATCACTAACAGTATTCCTGCCATGTTTCCAAGGGCTTTTGGTTTCGCCCTGCAGAACTTTTTCATTTTCTTCTACTTAATATGGTAGGTGTCACACCAATTTTACAAAGTTTTTTCTAAAGTTATATTTTGCGTCAAAAACCAATCCAATTACCATGTTTCATCTCTTTTTTCGTATTTGGTATAGACTTATGGCATTTTTTTTTTAATTTTTCGAAATTTTCGATATCGAAACATACCACCATATCATTACTGGCGTTGAATGTTGTTAATTTACTTATATACTGTAAAGATGTTCAATTTTTGTTAAAATTTCACTTTAAAAAAATTTGTTTAAAGAGTGGGCGTGGCGTGTTCGTCTTCCGATTTTGCTAATTCTTATTTAGAACACCTATAGTAATAGGAGTAACGATCCTGGCAAATTTCGTCATGATATCTTCAACGACTGCCAAATTACAGCTTGCAAAACTTTTAAATTACCTTCTTTTAAAAGTGAGCGTTGCCGCGCCCATTGTCCAAAATTTTGATATTTTTCTATTCTGCGTCATAAGGTCAACCCACCTACTAAATTTTTTCGCTTTAACCGCCTTTGGTAATGAATTATCGCACTTATTCAGTTTTTCGAAATTTTCGATATCGAAAAAGTAGGTCTGGTTATAGTCCGATTTCGTTCATTTTAAATAGCGATCTGAGATGAGCGCCCAGGAACTTACAAACCAAATTTCATCAAGATACATCAAAATTTACTCAAGTTATCGTATTTACGGACGGACGGACGGACGGACATGGCTAAATGAATTTCTTTTTTCACCCAGATCATTTTTATATATAGAAGTCTTATATCACTATCGATTAGTTTATGCCGTTACAGGGTACCGTTATGCGAACAAAATTAACATACTCTGTGAGCTCTGCTCAGCTGAGTATAATACATAAACACGCCACGCCGTGAGGTAATATTCAAATATTTACTACAAACTACAAAAATGGTTATCCACTCCTTTTAAGAATTTTTTATAGTTTTAGTATTCAATTTGTCTCAAAATTTAGTCCGCTAAAAATATTTCCTGTTTATTTGCTTTTCATTTATACGTATGAGTATGGGTATGCATATATGTATGTATATCTAGATAATAGAAGTAAATTATGTAGATTAATGTGGTAAAATATGTAATACAGTAAGTATATGCATAATAATATAGCTAAACTTAAAGTTGAAGCATAAACCAACTTTATAAGAGAAGATATTGGCATTGACATTTGTCTCATTGTTATTTTAATAATCGAATAATTTAAGAATAGAAAAAAACTGTCATTGGCAAGTTTTTACACTAAAAACAAATATTCCACAAAAAAAATTATAAAAACTTATTTTGAAAATCATGTTGTATTTTTCATAATAAATTATATGTGGAAGGTCAACATCAAAATGAAACATTTACATCATGAGCAGGGCAACCAAAATTATGCGATTATTACTGTAAACTATGATCTTAAAAACATTACATAAAAATCATGAGAAAAATTAGCTAAGAAAAAACTGAGCAAAGCACTATATGGGTTGTTTATTTTGTTGTTACTTTAAAAGACAGACATCTGTCCTATATTTTAAAACAAAAAACTTCGCCTGTTCGCATAATAAACATTTTAAATAAAGTTATTTAAAGGCAGCAATTTCTAATATTGAGTACATTTATGATTAAAAATGCATTTGTTAAGAAATATGCAAAAATATAAATTCATATTAATATATACTTTAACAAATATGATTTAAAACAAGTAAGGAAGGTTAAGTTCGGGTGTAACCGAACATTACATACTCAGTTGAGAGCTATGGTGACAACATAAGGGAAAAAGACCATGTAGGAAAATGAACCGAGGGAAACCCTGGAATGTGTTTGTATGACATGTGTATCAAATGAAAGACATTAAAGAGTATTTTATGAGGGAGTGGGCCATAGTTTTATAGGTGGACGCCATTTAGGGATATAGCCATAAAGGTGGATCAGGGTTGACTCTAGAATGCGTTTGTACGATATGGGTATCAAATGAAAGGTGTTAATGAGTATTTTAAAAGGGAGTAATCCTTAGTTCCATAGGTGGACGCCGTTTCGAGATATCGCCATAAAGGTGGACCAGGAGTGACCCTAGAATTTGTTTGTACAATATGGGTATCAAAAGAAAGGTGTTAATGAGGGTTTTAAAAGGGAGTGGTAGTTGTTGTATAGGTGGTCGCCTTTTCGAGATATCGCCATAAAGGTGGACCAGGGGTGACTCTAGAATGCGTTTGTACGATATGGGTATCAAATGAAAGGTGTTAATGAGTATTTTAAAAGGGAGTAATCCTTAGTTCCATAGGTGGACGCCGTTTCGAGATATCGCCATAAAGGTGGACCAGGGGTGACCCTAGAATTTGTTTGTACAATACGGGCATCAAACGAAAGGTGTTAATGAGTATTTTAAAAGGGAGTGGGTCTTAGTTCTATAGGTGGAAGCCGTTTCGAAATATCGCCATAAAGGTGGACCAGGGGTGACTCTAGAATGTGTTTGTACGATATGGGTATCAAATTAATGGTATTAATGAGGGTTTTAAAAGGGAGTGGTGGTTGTTGTATAGGTGGTCGCATTTTCGAGATATCGCCATAAAGGTGGACCAGGGGTGACCCTAGAATTTGTTTGTACAATATGGGTATCAAAAGAAAGCTGTTAATGAGTATTTTAATTAATTAAAATTATCAAATGAAAGACATTAAAGAGTATTTTATGAGGGAGTGGGCCATAGTTTTATAGGTGGACGCCATTTAGGGATATAGCCATAAAGGTGGATCAGGGTTGACTCTAGAATGCGTTTGTACAATATGGGTATCAAAAGAAAGGTGTAAATGAGTATTTTAAAAGGGAGTAATCCTTAGTTCCATATGTGGACGCCGTTTCGAGATATCGCCATAAAGGTGGACCAGGGGTGACCCTAGAATTTGTTTGTACAATACGGGCATCAAACGAAAGGTGTTAATGAGTATTTTAAAAGGGAGTGGGTCTTAGTTCTATAGGTGGACGCCGTTTCGAAATATCGCCATAAAGGTGGACCAGGGGTGACTCTAGAATGTGTTTGTACGATATGGGTATCAAATTAATGGTATTAATGAGGGTTTTAAAAGGGAGTGGTGGTTGTTGTATAGGTGGTCGCATTTTCGAGATATCGCCATAAAGGTGGACCAGGGGTGACCCTAGAATTTGTTTGTACAATATGGGTATCAAAAGAAAGCTGTTAATGAGTATTTTAAAAGGGAGTAATCCTTAGTTCCATAGGTGGACGCCCTTTCGAGATATCGCCATAACGGTGGAGCCTGGGGTGACCCTAGAATGCTTTTGTGCAATATGGGTATCAAATGAAAGGTGTTAATGAGTATTTTTAAAAGGCAGTGGGCCTACGTTCTATAGGTGTTCGCCTTTTCGAGATATCGCCATAGCCATAAAGGTGGACCAGGGGTGACTTTAGAATATGTTTGTACGATATGGGTATCAAATGAAAGGTGTTAATGAGTATTTTAAAAGGGCGTGGGGCTTAGTTCTATAGGTGGACGCCTTTTCGAGATATCGCCATAAAGGTGGACCAGGGGTGACTCTAGAATGAGTTTGTACGATATGGGTATCAAATTAATGGTATTAATGAGAGTTTTAAAAGGGAGTGGTGGTAGTTGTATATGTGAACGAGTTATCCAGATATCGACCAAAATGTGGACCAGGGTGACCCAGAACATCATCTGTTGGATACCGCTAATTTATTTATATATGTAATACCTGCCAAGATTTTAAGGGTTTTTTATTTCGCCCTGCAGAAATTTTTCATTTTCTTCTACTTAATATGGTAGGTGTCACAACCATTTTATAAAGTTTTTTCTAAAGTTATATTTCGCGTCAATAAAACAATCCAATTACCTTACCATGTTTCATCCCTTTTTTCATATTTGGTATAGAATTATGGCATTTTTTTAATTTTTCGTAATTTTCGCTATCGAAAAAGTGGGCGTGGTCATAGGCGGATTTCGTTCATTTTTCATACCGAGATAAAGTGAGTTCAAGTAAGCACGTGAACTAAGTTCATTAAAGATATGTCGATTTTTGCTCAAGTTATCGTGTTAACGGCCATGCAGAAGGACAGACGGACGACTGTGTATAAAAACTGGGCGTGGCATCAACCGATTTCGCCCATTTTCACAGAAAGCAGTTAACGTCATAAAATCTATGCCCCTACCGAATTTCAAAAGGATTGGTTAATTTTTGTTCGACTTATGGCGTTAAAAGTATCCTAGAGAAATTAAATGAAAAAGGGCGGAGCCACGCCCATTTTGAAATTTTCTTTTATTTTTGTATTTTGTTGCACCATATCATTACTGGCGTTGAATGTTGACATAATTTACTTATATACTGTAAAAATATTAAATTTTTTGTTAAAATTTTAGTTTAAAAAAATTTTTTTTTAAAGTGGGCGTGGTCCTTCTCCGATTTTGCTAATTTTTATTAAGCGTACATATAGTAATAGCAGTAACGTTCCTGCCAAATTTCATCATGATATCTTCAACGACTGCCAAATTACAGCTTGCAAGTTTTAAATTACCTCCTTTTAAAAGTGGGCGGTGCCACGCCCATTGTCCAAAATTTTACTAATTTTCTATTCTGCGTCATAAGATCAACTCACCTACCAAGTTTCGTCGCTTTATCTGTCTTTTGTAATGAATTATCGCACTTTTTCGGTTTTTCGAAATTTTCGATATCGAAAGTGGGCGTGGTTATATTCATTTTAAATAGCGATCTGAGATGAGCGCTCAGGAACCTACATACCAAATTTCATCAAGATACCTCAAAATTTACTCAAGTTATCGTGTTAACGGACGGACGGACGGACGGACGAACGGACGGACGGACATGGCTCAATCAAATTTTTTTTCGATCCTGATTATTTTGATATATGAAAGTCTATGTCTATCTCGATTCCTTTATATATGTACAACCAACCGTTATCCAATCAAACTTAATATACTCTGTGAGCTTTGCTCCACTGAGTATAAAAATGTTGCTCTAAGTTTTTTCGAATCGGATTAGTATTTAAAATTTTTTATTTTTTTTGCATATCGTTTGAAACTAAAAACATAATTTTGAATAACTTTGGTTGCCCTGATCATAAGTGATTTCAATAAGTGATCAAATTGGCAGGAGGAGTTACAATCATTCCCTGTGTCAACGGGACCTGGCATTTCGAAGATGATGATAAATTATCAATTAGTTTATAAGATAATAGATGAATTAGTTTCTAAAATAAGCAGCCATTATCACCGACAAAATCTTCGGCCAGTCTGTTTACGATATGGAAGGAACAGATGACGCAAATATTGGACCTTCAAGTCGATGGTGTTACGCTACCGACTCTTAGCCATACAAAGATATTGGGCGTAACGTTCGATAATACTCTCGCCTTCAAGACGCATACCACCGAAATTGTATCCAAAGTGCAAAGCCGTAACAAAATCCTCAAGTCAATTGTCGGCAGCACCTGAGGAAAAGATAAATAAACGTCGCTTACCACGTACAAAGCAATTGACCGGCCGCTCATATTCTTCGCGTCACCAGTTTGGTGGCCTGGTCTTAAAACGCATACTAGAAAAGGCTGCATGCCTTTCAAAATGCTGCAATCAGAACTGCCCAGTGAAATCTCTTTATGACCCCTGAACATCACCTACATAGTGAGGCCAAAGAGCTCAACATTAAAGAGCACAACGAAGATTACAATTGAAAAGATGGTTGGTGTCATGTGGGAACACATCGCATGCAGGCATGCATTACCAATGTCAGAGTTGATTCTGGGCAAGTAAGAGTTTAACCTGTTACAGTATCCAGAACGAAGTTGGGCCAGGGTGACTCCCTGGTAGTGAACAGCCAGTTTTTGCTAAACTGTCACAAACCAGGGGCCCCTAGCAAACAACTGCTTGATATAAACAACATCCACACAGAATCGCTAAACGTATTTGCCAGGACGCGTCCGGTAAACCCTTTTATATTATGCAATATCCTACTCTTACAGAAGAAGAAAACAAACTGCCAGGGAGTCACCCTGGCCCAACTTCGTTCTGGATACTGTAACAGGCTAAACTATTACTTCTCCAGAGTCAACCCTGACATTGGTAATGCATGTCCTGCATGCGATGTGTCCCCACATGACACCAACCATATTTTCAATTGTAATCTGGAACCTACGCCTCTAAAACGGTCAGTCAGTTTCTTTGGACTCCGTTAGAGGACTTTTATGACAATTTGTGAGTGGTCATGCCCATTGAATGGGGCGAAGCATCCATCAAATTGGCAAAGTTTATTTTACCATTGATCCCAAATGTATGTTGTACGTATTCATGTATGTAAAAAGTTTTAGTTAATAAACAAAAAATGAAGGGGTTAATTATATTTTAAATCCGTATGTCCCGTTAGCTATTCGCAGCTAAGTACTTCAAAATGCTAATTTGTCTTCATACACATGGGAACAAGTAAAATTATTTTGTCAGACCAACTATTTTGTGCATTAATATTGTGTAGGACACTTCTAAATGAAAACAGTAACATATATTTAAATATTTGTATATGTGTGTGAAACACCCAAACAGGCATGCGTTTGTCCTTTTACTTTTCCCCCCTCACTATAGCAGGCACCTTGTCGTTGGTGTGACGGCTTAGCCGAACTCCATAGCGCCCGACTATGGGGATGAACGGTTTAGGGCCTGTATCTACACCGTTTCGCTTCATAGGAGGGCGGCAGGATGTCGGTGACCAAGAACTGCCAACCCCATAATCCAAGGTGTTATCCGAAAGGAGCCTTCCAGATACCGGGCCTCTCCGGGAAGTAATGATGGCCTTATCACAGCAAGGGGCGCTGTTCTGGCGGACGGTTTTTATACCCATTTTTAACATTAGACCCCTGAGCCCGCCTCGTGGGCAGGTGATCGTACGACCAAGATGAACTCAAAAACTTTAAGAGAATGTAAGGATGCGAAGGAAAAGGCGATGTCGTCGCAAGCCGGGGAAGAGGAAATCGCTATCAGCGATTACTCGGACGCGGATAGCGATGATAGTGTGCAGTCAGTGCGTTCGGTAAAGGAGCGGCATACTAGCCCGGACAAAGAACTAATGTTACAACAACTAGATAGGGAACTTAAGAGAACCCTCACAAAATATGGGGCTGCATTAAGAATTAAGCAGCATTTGGGCCCAGTGGTTCACCAAACCAACGATGAGAGCGATCGCCTGGCATGGGCCCAGGCCCGACGAGATAGGGGGGTGGAGGTCATTACCCCCGGGCCCGGGCTTTGGAGGGGCCCGGGAATCTCAAAATGCTCTCCAAGCTTTTTGCTTACAGAAAATAAAAAAAAAACCACACCTTTAATCACCTTTCGTAGATTGCAATCGGTTTAAATTTCAACAAATTTTATAAATCTGTGTACGTGTCTATTAATATGTATATTAATAATTTATGAAGAATATGTATATTTCTATGTAAACATATTTACTCATATGTTGATCTGTATGAATGTGTAGATAAATTAAAGTTCGTAACTATATATTCATTGAATATAATATACATGTATGCATATATATGCTTAAATATACATGTATATACAAATGCATATAAATATGTAAAAGGTAATTTTGATTTTGAGAATTTGTTCATTTTAGTATGCGGGGCCCGTGTTTTTTTGCCCCCGGGCCCGGATTTTCTCTCGGCGGCCCTGCATGGGCCCGTGAGACAGTGGAAGAATGTCGAAGACAGTAGACTGACGTAAACTTTGCTGCGAGCAACCCTCAATTTTGCAACCGTACCAGCCTTCGAAACAGCTGGATGGCCTAATGGGGTTAAACTGATGACCAGCACCACCCAATAACGCGACTTTAGAATGGCTGCAGAGAGTTGTTCCAGACCTTGAAAAACAATAAGGCGCAAGGTTGAAGGTGGTGGATAGAGCACTGATCCCTGCGATACTAAAGGCCAAGGTTTGGATACCCCGAGTGGTGAAGGCGGAAGACACGCTTAACATGCTGCAGAGGCAGAGCCCGAACATACCAACACGGGATTGGAAGGTACTCCATGTATCCCGATCCGTGGAGGGGGCCAGTACTACATCCTCCAAATTAATAAGGAATCGGAAGATCTGTTGCACTCACAGCTTGGGAAAATGTTCTGGGGTGCAGGTAGCATATTCTTGCGCCTTAAAAAGAGGAGTCCATAGGACAATAACTTCAATACGCTAAAAGCAGGGGAGGTGGAAAAGGACCTCGAGAACCTGAAAGTAGGGGCAAATGACGGGGGCAAAAGCGCAGTGGCAGAGGTGCACGAGCAAATCAATGGTGCTGCGAACCTTAAGAAAACCCAAAACATGCTAAAAGCAGGAGAGATAGAAAGGACCACGAGGGCCTGGAAGTAGCAGGAAAAGACAAGGGTATAAGCGTAGAGGCGGAGGTATTGGAAGTGGACAAACAGCTCAATGATGCTGCGAGTCTAACAAAAATCCTTCGAACAGGGGAGGGAGAAACGGACCTCCAGACTCGGAAAACAGCGGAAAAAATCCATTGCGTGAGCGCAGTGGCGGATAGTTTGAAGGCAGACAAATAGCTCAATGGCGCTGCGAGTCTTACAGATAAACCTCCAGCACAGTAAAGTGGCATCGAGCGAGCTCCTCATGACTCTTGAGGAGGGTTCGTTTTATGTAGCAATGATACAGGAGTCATGGCTCTCATCTGGAGGAAAGGTTTGTGGACTCAGAGAACGCGGATTCAGCATTTATTACGCAAAGATGGAAAGAAGGGTTAGAGCTGCAGTCACGGTAAGGAAACACCTAAACTCGTGCATGCTATCTAACTTCAGCACCGAAGACCTAGCGGTAGTCGCAATAGAGGGAAAGAAAGAACCTTCTCTTATCCTGGCATCCTGCTACATGGCCCATGACGTGTAAGCCCCACCAGAGGAGTTCAAAAGGCTGGTGGACCAAAAAGGGTGCGGAGGAAGGCTTTTCATAGGCGCGGATGCGAACGCGCATCACAGCGTATGGGGAGGGGACGATATTAATGATAGAAGTGAGTCCATTTTTTGTTACATATTACACGGTAGTCTACAGGTGGCCAACAGGGGCAGCGTGCCTACATATGCTGGTCCTACGTCAAGAAATGTGCTTGATATCACATTGAGTTCTGAGCAGGATATATCGGCGTATGAATGAAGGGTCCTTGTCAGGTCATCATTCTCAGATCATGCATATATCAGCTTCAGAATCCCCCTAAAGAGGGTAGAGAAGGAGGAAACCTTTAGAAACCCTAGGGCAACGGACTGGTACAAATTTCAGAAAGGTGTATCAGGAAGACTGGGACAGCATATAGAGGTTGCCACCGTAGATGAGTTGGAGGAGTACAACAACTTCTTATCAAAGGCGCTGACAACGTATAACAGTGCTTGTCCTCTGAGAAGATTCAAGGGGAAAGCAAATCCACCATGGTGGAGTAAGGAGCTGAGTCTTCTTAGAGGGCAGGTAAAAAAGATGTTTAAGCTGGCAAAAGTTGCGGAAAGCGAGGAGTGCTGGGACGAATACAGAGATCTGTTGAGGATCTATAAACGTGAAATCAACAGGTCAAAGCAAGTTTCATGGAAGAATGTATGTGCCGACATAGAATGCTCCAGCGAAACAGCGCTACTGAGGGAAGTTCTATCTCAAGGAGATGCAGTCCAGGGACTGATAAAAAAGGACGACGGGGAATGGTCACACAGTAGTAAAGAGTTCCTTGAGACACTACTTAACACACACTTCCCATAAGAAGATGATGCGGAAGAGTTATGTAACCACGTCTACAGTCCTAATAGGGAGCGAGAGGTACCAGGATTGGTGACAAATACCAAAATAGAATGGGCAATAAAAATGTTTGCTATGTTGAAATCGCCGGGCCCAGATGGGATATTCCCTGCTATGCTGCAGATGGCCGGTGGAACGATTATAGAATGGCTAAGAATAATTTTTGAGGGATGCATAAAACTGAACCAAGTCCCGCAAATATTGGAGAACGGCTCGAGTAGTTTTTATACCGAAAGCGGGAAAAGCAGAAAGACTACAGGCATATTAGTTTGACATCTTTTCTGCTCAAAACCTTAGAGAGATTAATAGATGTGTATATAAAATCAAATATGAACAAGGAATTATTCTCTTCAGCACAACATGCTTACACCAAAGGCCAGTCAGGCGATACTGCATTGCATAGCGTGGTTATGAATACAGAAAAGGCCCTGGAATACCTGAGATATGCCCAAGGTGTTTTTCTGGATATTGCCGGAGCTTTCAACAATGTCTCGAAAAGAGCAATCATGGACAATCTCAACTCGATTGAAGTTCATCCAGCTTTAACAAATTTGATCGGCTCCATGTTAAGCTGTAGAATGATCACATCGCAATGGGGTCTGTGCGAGGCAACGAAATCTGTAAACAGAGGAACGCCGCAGGGTGGGGTTTTATAACCAATGCTGTGGACGCTGGTTATAAACCAATTGCTAAGGTGGTTCGACGGAGGACCAGGCAAAGTTACGACATATGCAGTTGACGTTTCAGTTATCATAAGCGGCAGATGTCGGTTTAACCGCCAACGCGAAAAAACCCGATCTAGTATTATTTACTAGGAAGTATAAGGTCCCTAATTGGACTAAGACTAAGTTTGGAGGGGTAACCCTGCAAGAAAAATATAGCACAAAGTATCTAGGACTTATACTACATAGTAAGTTGTCGTGGAAACTCCATGTGGAAGAGATAGCGAAGAAAGCCTCCGCGGCACTATATGCATGCAAGAGCAGCATTGCTTGCCATTCTGCACATCCCGTCTGCAGAAAATCATCGCGTTAGCTACTGCAACAAGGCATAAGGCCTCGGGGCAGCTTAAGTGCAGGCCTTATGGCCCCAGCAATATAGCACCATCTAATATCGGGCAAACGGAATATATGGGCCCGGTGCCCCAGCTTCGAAAGAGATCTTGGGCCACAATTGAGCCGGGGCTTGTTTCCAGGTTGCAGAAATTGCAGAATATACTATACACGTGTATACGGATGGTCCCAAATTAAGGGAAGAGGTTGGGTCTGCTGTTTACTGTGTCGATCCAGAAATAAGTAGATCATACAGGCTGCCAGATTACTGCAGCGCTTTTCGCAAAGCATTGGAAAATCGTCGCTCAGGCCGTACCATACATCTTTGCTGGGTTCCCGGTCATAAAGGAATAGAAGGTAACGAAAAGGCCGATGAGTTGGCAAAGGAGGGTGCAACACTCGCTGAGTCGACGATAGACGTCCCAATCCGTTTGGAAGAAATTAGAAGGAGACAAGAGTTACATATGATCCATCAAGCAGGAAGGGCGTGGACAAAAGCGCGAGGCTGCAAAATTTCTAAGATCATGTGCAAAGCCTACGGTTTTATACTCACAAAGTGGCTCATATCTCTGAAGAGAGAAGACTTAAGGCTCACAATGGGCATAATGGCTGGAAACTGCCTTCTGGCATTACATGCTTATAAGTTAGGCCTCGTCAGTAACAGCAAGTGTAGGAAGTGTGAGCTGCAGGGAGAAACGGTTGAGCACGTTCTGTGTTAGTTTCCTGCGCTCGCTAGGTCAAGGCTCTAGCTATTAGGGGCGGCAGAGTTGCCAGATCGCAGAAATTAAGCTGGGTCCTAGGGTCCTGTTAGTATTTGCCAAGAGGACGGAGTTATTCTATAACATATGTCCTAGCACCTGATTGGGGTTCGTCCGTTTGGTGGTCAAAGAAATTCTGGTAACACTATGGACATATTCAGTCTATGTGAGGTCTTTGTTGACCGGCCAGTTCAACCTTTTTTTCTATATAATTTTTTTTTTTGTGAAATTTTTTTATTTTTCTTAAACCTTAACTAATTTTAGATTCTTCTTCCATGGTACGTTGAGGTGTGATATTACATATAACATGTATAACAATTCGGAAATCGGCGAAAATTTACGATTTTCCATGGATATACTCGAATAGCTATTATTATCGATAACACTCCCCGAAGCCTTCGAAGAGCAACCTTATCGCTACAACAGCAACAACAATAGCTATTATTACCATGTAACACTTAATTAAATGTTAAGCACACAAATTATATAACGTATAAATGGGTTCTATATTATATAGTGGATTATATAACTACCATCCTTATATCTACATGTTACATAGTATGAATAATAATATACAATCATATAAAAAATAATAGGAACACATGTCAACTTATAATAGAAATTCAAGGGAAATGAAACTCATTATACCTTTCATGAAAATGAAATGGTATATTAATTTCGTCACGAAACCGAAAATTGTAAGTCCTTAAAGGAAAATAGATAGACCCACCATTAAGTATACCGAAATAATCAGGTTGAAGAGCTGAGTTGATTTAGCCATGTCCGTCTGTCCGTCTGTCCGTCTGTCTGTTTGTATGCAAACTAGTCCCTAAATTTTTGAGATATCTTGATAAAATTTGGTGAGCGGGTGTATTTGGGTGTCCGATTAGACATTTGTCGGAACCGACCGGATCGGACCACTATAGCATATATCCTCCATACAACCGATTTTTCAGAAAAAGAGGATTTTTGTAATATCTTACCCAATTTAACAGATTGAAGCTTCAAACTTCACCATATACTTTCGTATATTGCACATATTGTTGCCTAAAAAAATTGATGAGATCGGTCGTATATATAGTATATATCCCCCACAACCGATTGTTCAGATAAGGAACTTTTCGTAATTACTGCCCCATTTTAAGAGCTAGAGGCTTCAAATTTCAACGAATGCTTAGGTATATAGCATATATTGTTGTCTGAAAAAATCATAAAGATCGGTGGTATATATAGTATATATATGGTGGTATATATAGTATATATATATAGTATATATATATATATTTTTGGCAAATTTTAGCCCCATTTTAACAGCTAGAAGCTTCAAATTTCACCGAATACTTACGTATATAGCATATATTGTCTGAAAAAATCATAGAGATCAGTTGTATATATAGTATATATCTCATACAACCGATTGTTCAGATAAGAAACTTTTCGCAATTTCTACCCCATTTTAACAGCTATAAGCTTCAAATTTCACCGAATACTTACGTATATAGCATATATTGTTGTCTGAAAAAATCATAGAGATCGGTTGTATATATAGTATATATCTCATACAACCGATTGTTCAGATAAGAAACTTTTCGCAATTTCTACCCCATTTTAACAGCTATAAGCTTCAAATTTCACCGAATACTTACGTATATAGCATATATTGTTGTCTGAAAAAATCATAGAGATCGGTTGTATATATAGTATATATCTCATACAACCGATTGTTCAGATAAGAAACTTTTCGCAATTTCTACCCCATTTTAACAGCTATAAGCTTCAAATTTCACCGATTGCTTACGTATATAGCATATATTGTTGTCTGAAAAAATCATAGAGATCGGTTGTATATATAGTATATATCTCATACAACCGATTGTTCAGATAAGAAACTTTTCGCAATTTCTACCCCATTTTAACAGCTATAAGCTTCAAATTTCACCGATTGATTACGTATATAGCATATATTGTTGTCTGAAAAAATCATAGAGATCGGTGGTATATATATTATACACTTCATACAAACTGTCATTTTTGCCCCTTTTTTACGGCTAGAAGCTTCAAAATTCATCAAATTTCATCAAATAGTTACGTTTACGTCATATATTTTTGAAATACGTGATTCGTAGTCATAGTTTTTACATGCAGACCACAAAAAACGTGAAGCTTTGCATCCTCACACAGATTACCTACCTATTTTTTATTTTATATTTATCTTAAAAATCGTTTAGATATGTTCAAATTTCACTAAATGCTTACGTGTATAGCATATATTGTTGTCTGAGAAAATCATAGATACCGGTGGTATATATAGTATATATCCCATACAACCGATTGTTCAGATAAGAAACTTTGCGCAATTTCTTCCCCGTTTTAACAGCTAGAAGCTTCAACTTTCACCAAATGCTTACGTGTATAGATTATATTGTTGTCTGAAAAAATCATTGAGATCGATGGTATATATAGTATATATCTCATACAACCGATTATTCAGTTAAGAAACTTTGCGCAATTTCTGCCCCTTTTTAACAGCTAGACGCTTCAAATTTCACCATATGCTTACATATATAGCATATATTGTTGTCTGAAAAAATCATAGAGATCGGTGGTATATATATTATATACTTCATATAAACTGTCATTTTTGCCCCTTTTTTACGGCTAGAAGCTTCAAAATTCATCAAATTTCATCAAATAGTTACGTTTAAGTAATATATTTTTGAAATACGTGATTCGTAGTCATAGTTTTTACATGCAGACCACAAAAAACGTGAAGCTTTGCATCCTCACACATATTACCTACCTATTTTTATACCTTTCATGAAAATGAAATGGTATATTAATTTCGTCACGAAACCGAAAATTGTAAGTCCTTAAAGGAAAATAGATAGACCCACCATTAAGTATACCGAAATAATCAGGTTGAAGAGCTGAGTTGATTTAGCCATGTCCGTCTGTCCGTCTGTCTGTTTGTATGCAAACTAGTCCCTCATTTTTCGAGATATCTTGATAAAATTTGGTGAGCGGGTGTATTTGGGTGTCCGATTAGACATTTGTCGGAACCGACCGGATCGGACCACTATAGCATATATCCTCCATACAACCGATTTTTCAGAAAAAGAGGATTTTTGTAATATCTTACCCAATTTAACAGATTGAAGCTTCAAACTTCACCATATACTTTCGTATATTGCACATATTGTTGCCTAAAAAAATTGATGAGATCGGTCGTATATATAGTATATATCCCCCACAACCGATTGTTCAGATAAGGAACTTTTCGTAATTACTGCCCCATTTTAAGAGCTAGAGGCTTCAAATTTCAACGAATGCTTAGGTATATAGCATATATTGTTGTCTGAAAAAAATCATAAAGATCGGTTGTATATATAGTATATATATGGTGGTATATATAGTATATATATATATATTTTTGGCAAATTTTAGCCCCATTTTAACAGCTAGAAGCTTCAAATTTCACCGAATACTTACGTATATAGCATATATTGTTGTCTGAAAAAATCATAGAGATCGGTTGTATATATAGTATATATCTCATACAACCGATTGTTCAGATAAGAAACTTTTCGCAATTTCTACCCCATTTTAACAGCTATAAGCTTCAAATTTCACCGAATACTTACGTATATAGCATATATTGTTGTCTGAAAAAATCATAGAGATCGGTTGTATATATAGTATATATCTCATACAACCGATTGTTCAGATAAGAAACTTTTCGCAATTTCTACCCCATTTTAACAGCTATAAGCTTCAAATTTCACCGATTGCTTACGTATATAGCATATATTGTTGTCTGAAAAAATCATAGAGATCGGTTGTATATATAGTATATATCTCATACAACCGATTGTTCAGATAAGAAACTTTTCGCAATTTCTACCCCATTTTAACAGCTATAAGCTTCAAATTTCACCGATTGATTACGTATATAGCATATATTGTTGTCTGAAAAAATCATAGAGATCGGTTGTATATATAGTATATATCTCATACAACCGATTGTTCAGATAAGAAACTTTTCGCAATTTCTACCCCATTTTAACAGCTAGAAGCTTCAAATTTCACCATATGCTTACATATATAGCATATATTGTTGTCTGAAAAAATCATAGAGATCGGTGGTATATATATTATACACTTCATACAAACTGTCATTTTTGCCCCTTTTTTACGGCTAGAAGCTTCAAAATTCATCAAATTTCATCAAATAGTTACGTTTACGTCATATATTTTTGAAATACGTGATTCGTAGTCATAGTTTTTACATGCAGACCACAAAAAACGTGAAGCTTTGCATCCTCACACAGATTACCTACCTATTTTTATACCTTTCATGAAAATGAAATGGTATATTAATTTCGTCACGAAACCGAAAATTGTAAGTCCTTAAAGGAAAATAGATAGACCCACCATTAAGTATACCGAAATAATCAGGTTGAAGAGCTGAGTTGATTTAGCCATGTCCGTCTGTCCGTCTGTCCGTCTGTCTGTTTGTATGCAAACTAGTCCCTCAATTTTTGAGATATCTTGATAAAATTTGGTGAGCGGGTGTATTTGGGTGTCCGATTAGACATTTGTCGGAACCGACCGGATCGGACCACTATAGCATATATCCTCCATACAACCGATTTTTCAGAAAAAGAGGATTTTTGTAATATCTTACCCAATTTAACAGATTGAAGCTTCAAACTTCACCATATACTTTCGTATATTGCACATATTGTTGCCTAAAAAAATTGATGAGATCGGTCGTATATATAGTATATATCCCCCACAACCGATTGTTCAGATAAGGAACTTTTCGTAATTACTGCCCCATTTTAAGAGCTAGAGGCTTCAAATTTCAACGAATGCTTAGGTATATAGCATATATTGTTGTCTGAAAAAATCATAAAGATCGGTGGTATATATAGTATATATATGGTGGTATATATAGTATATATATATAGTATATATATATATATTTTTGGCAAATTTTAGCCCCATTTTAACAGCTAGAAGCTTCAAATTTCACCGAATACTTACGTATATAGCATATATTGTTGTCTGAAAAAATCATAGAGATCGGTTGTATATATAGTATATATCTCATACAACCGATTGTTCAGATAAGAAACTTTTCGCAATTTCTACCCCATTTTAACAGCTTAAGCTTCAAATTTCACCGAATACTTACGTATATAGCATATATTGTTGTCTGAAAAAATCATAGAGATCGGTTGTATATATAGTATATATCTCATACAACCGATTGTTCAGATAAGAAACTTTTCGCAATTTCTACCCCATTTTAACAGCTATAAGCTTCAAATTTCACCGATTGCTTACGTATATAGCATATATTGTTGTCTGAAAAAATCATAGAGATCGGTTGTATATATAGTATATATCTCATACAACCGATTGTTCAGATAAGAAACTTTTCGCAATTTCTACCCCATTTTAACAGCTATAAGCTTCAAATTTCACCGATTGATTACGTATATAGCATATATTGTTGTCTGAAAAAATCATAGAGATCGGTTGTATATATAGTATATATCTCATACAACCGATTGTTCAGATAAGAAACTTTTCGCAATTTCTACCCCATTTTAACAGCTAGAAGCTTCAAATTTCACCATATGCTTACATATATAGCATATATTGTTGTCTGAAAAAATCATAGAGATCGGTGGTATATATATTATACACTTCATACAAACTGTCATTTTTGCCCCTTTTTTACGGCTAGAAGCTTCAAAATTCATCAAATTTCATCAAATAGTTACGTTTACGTCATATATTTTTGAAATACGTGATTCGTAGTCATAGTTTTTACATGCAGACCACAAAAAACGTGAAGCTTTGCATCCTCACACAGATTACCTACCTATTTTTATACCTTTCATGAAAATGAAATGGTATATTAATTTCGTCACGAAACCGAAAATTGTAAGTCCTTAAAGGAAAATAGATAGACCCACCATTAAGTATACCAAAATAATCAGGTTGAAGAGCTGAGTTGATTTAGCCATGTCCGTCTGTCCGTCTGTCTGTTTGTATGCAAACTAGTCCCTCAATTTTTGAGATATCTTGATAAAATTTGGTGAGCGGGTGTATTTGGGTGTCCGATTAGACATTTGTCGGAACCGACCGGATCGGACCACTATAGCATATATCCGCCATACAACCGATTTTTCAGAAAAAGAGGATTTTTGTAATATCTTACCCAATTTAACAGATTGAAGCTTCAAACTTCACCATATACTTTCGTATATTGCACATATTGTTGCCTAAAAAAATTGATGAGATCGGTCGTATATATAGTATATATCCCCCACAACCGATTGTTCAGATAAGGAACTTTTCGTAATTACTGCCCCATTTTAAGAGCTAGAGGCTTCAAATTGCAACGAATGCTTAGATATATAGCATATATTGTTGTCTGAAAAAATCATAAAGATCGGTGGTATATATAGTATATATATGGTGGTATATATAGTATATATATATATATTTTTGGCAAATTTTAGCCCCATTTTAACAGCTAGAAGCTTCAAATTTCACCGAATACTTACGTATATAGCATATATTGTTGTCTGAAAAAATCATAGAGATCGGTTGTATATATAGTATATATCTCATACAACCGATTGTTCAGATAAGAAACTTTTCGCAATTTCTACCCCATTTTAACAGCTATAAGCTTCAAATTTCACCGATTGCTTACGTATATAGCATATATTGTTGTCTGAAAAAATCATAGAGATCGGTTGTATATATAGTATATATCTCATACAACCGATTGTTCAGATAAGAAACTTTTCGCAATTTCTACCCCATTTTAACAGCTATAAGCTTCAAATTTCACCGATTGATTACGTATATAGCATATATTGTTGTCTGAAAAAATCATAGAGATCGGTTTTATATATAGTATATATCTCATACAACCGATTGTTCAGATAAGAAACTTTTCGCAATTTCTACCCCATTTTAACAGCTAGAAGCTTCAAATTTCACCATATGCTTACATATACATATAGCATATATTGTTGTCTGAAAAAATCATAGAGATCGGTGGTATATATATTATACACTTCATACAAACTGTCATTTTTGCCCCTTTTTTACGGCTAGAGGCTTCAAAATTCATCAAATTTCATCAAATAGTTACGTTTACGTCATATATTTTTGAAATACGTGATTCGTAGTCATAGTTTTTACATGCAGACCACAAAAAACGTGAAGCTTTGCATCCTCACACAGATTACCTACCTATTTTTTATTTTATATTTATCTTAAAAATCGTTTAGATATGTTCAAATTTCACTAAATGCTTACGTGTATAGCATATATTGTTGTCTGAGAAAATCATAGATACCGGTGGTATATATAGTATATATCCCATACAACCGATTGTTCAGATAAGAAACTTTGCGCAATTTCTTCCCCGTTTTAACAGCTAGAAGCTTCAACTTTCACCAAATGCTTACGTGTATAGATTATATTGTTGTCTGAAAAAATCATTGAGATCGATGGTATATATAGTATATATCTCATACAACCGATTATTCAGTTAAGAAACTTTGCGCAATTTCTGCCCCTTTTTAACAGCTAGACGCTTCAAATTTCACCATATGCTTACATATATAGCATATATTGTTGTCTGAAAAAATCATAGAGATCGGTGGTATATATATTATATACTTCATATAAACTGTCATTTTTGCCTCTTTTTTACGGCTAGAAGCTTCAAAATTCATCAAATTTCATCAAATAGTTACGTTTACGTAATATATTTTTGAAATACGTGATTCGTAGTGATAGTTTTTACATGCAGACCACAAAAAACGTGAAGCTTTGCATCCTCACACATATTACATACCTATTTTTATACCTTTCATGAAAATGAAATGGTATATTAATTTCGTCACGAAACCGAAAATGGTAAGTCCTTAAAGGAAAATAGATAGACCCACCATTAAGTATACCGAAATAATCAGGTTGAAGAGCTGAGTTGATTTAGCCATGTCCGTCTGACCGTCTGTCCGTCTGTCTGTTTGTATGCAAACTAGTCCCTCAATTTTTGAGATATCTTGATAAAATTTGGTGAGCGGGTGTATTTGGGTGTCCGATTAGACATTTGTCGGAACCGGCCGGATCGGACCACTATAGCATATATCCTCCATACAACCGATTTTTCAGAAAAAGAGGATTTTTGTAATATCTTACCCAATTTAACAGATTGAAGCTTCAAACTTCACCATATACTTTCGTATATTGCACATATTGTTGCCTAAAAAAATTGATGAGATCGGTCGTATATATAGTATATATCCCCCACAACCGATTGTTCAGATAAGGAACTTTTCGTAATTACTGCCCCATTTTAAGAGCTAGAGGCTTCAAATTTCAACGAATGCTTAGGTATATAGCATATATTGTTGTCTGAAAAAATCATAAAGATCGGTGGTATATATAGTATATATATGGTGGTATATATAGTATATATATATAGTATATATATATATATTTTTGGCAAATTTTAGCCCCATTTCAACAGCTAGAAGCTTCAAATTTCACCGAATACTTACGTATATAGCATATATTGTTTTGTCTGAAAAAATCATAGAGATCGGTTGTATATATAGTATATATCTCATACAACCGATTGTTCAGATAAGAAACTTTTCGCAATTTCTACCCCATTTTAACAGCTATAAGCTTCAAATTTCACCGATTGCTTACGTATATAGCATATATTGTTGTCTGAAAAAATCATAGAGATCGGTTGTATATATAGTATATATCTCATACAACCGATTGTTCAGATAAGAAACTTTTCGCAATTTCTACCCCATTTTAACAGCTATAAGCCTCAAATTGCACCGATTGATTACGTATATAGCATATATTGTTGTCTGAAAAAATCATAGAGATCGGTTGTATATATAGTATATATCTCATACAACCGATTGTTCAGATAAGAAACTTTTCGCAATTTCTACCCCATTTTAACAGCTAGAAGCTTCAAATTTCACCATATGCTTACATATATAGCATATATTGTTGTCTGAAAAAATCATAGAGATCGGTGGTATATATATTATACACTTCATACAAACTGTCATTTTTGCCCCTTTTTTACGGCTAGAAGCTTCAAAATTCATCAAATTTCATCAAATAGTTACGTTTACGTCATATATTTTTGAAATACGTGATTCGTAGTCATAGTTTTTACATGCAGACCACAAAAAACGTGAAGCTTTGCATCCTCACACAGATTACCTACCTATTTTTTATTTTATATTTATTTTAAAAATAGTTTAGATATGTTCAAATTTCACTAAATGCTTACGTGTATAGCATATATTGTTGTCTGAGAAAATCATAGATACCGGTGGTATATATAGTATATATCCCATACAACCGATTGTTCAGATAAGAAACTGCGCAATTTCTTCCCCGTTTTAACAGCTAGAAGCTTCAACTTTCACCAAATGCTTACGTGTATAGATTATATTGTTGTCTGAAAAAATCATTGAGATCGATGGTATATATAGTATATATCTCATACAACCGATTATTCAGTTAAGAAACTTTGCGCAATTTCTGCCCCTTTTTAACAGCTAGACGCTTCAAATTTCACCATATGCTTACATATATAGCATATATTGTTGTCTGAAAAAATCATAGAGATCGGTGGTATATATATTATATACTTCATATAAACTGTCATTCTTGCCCCTTTTTTACGGCTAGAAGCTTCAAAATTCATCAAATTTCATCAAATAGTTACGTTTACGTAATATATTTTTGAAATACGTGATTCGTAGTCATAGTTTTTACATGCAGACCACAAAAAACGTGAAGCTTTGCATCCTCACACATATTACCTACCTATTTTTTATTTTATATTTATCTTAAAAATCGTTTAGATATGTTCAAATTTCACTAAATGCTTACGTGTATAGCATATATTGTTGTCTGAGAAAATCATAGATATCGGTGGTATATATAGTATATATCCCATACAACCGATTGTTTAGATAAGAAAATTTGCGCAATTTCTTCCCATTTTAACAGCTAGAAGCTTCAAATTTCACCAAATGCTTACGTGTATAGCATATATTGTTGTCTGAAAAAATCATTGAGATCGATGGTATATATAGTATATATCTCATACAACCGATTGTTCAGTTAAGAAACTTTGCGCAATTTCTGCCCCTTTTTAACAGCTAGACGCTTCAAATTTCACCATATGCTTAGGTATATAGCATATATTGTTGTCTGAAAAAATCATAGAGTTCGGTGGTATATATATTATATACCCCATATAAACTCTAATTTTTGCCCCCTTTTTACGGCTAGAAGCTTCAAAATTCATCAAATTTCATCAAATAGTTACGTTTACGTCATATATTGTTGAAATACGTGATTCGTAGTCATAGTTTTTACACGCAGACCACAAAAAACCAGAAACTTTGCATCCTCACACATAGTACCTACCTGTTTTTTATTTTATATTTATCTTAAAAATCGTTAAGGTATGCAGATCTGTTCACTATATATTTCTTATCTTATACATCCGATTATTTGGAGATTACGAACGGGATAAGATTATTGTTCAGCCCCATTCATGAAAGGTATGAAGACTTCGGCACAGCCGAAGACAGTCCCGTTCTTACTTGTTTTTTCATTAAGGAAGGGAAGTGGCTTTATTTTTACTAACGTATTAAACGATGGCAAAATAAACTCAACAGCTTTGCAAAAATATTTGATAAAAATGATGTCAATATCTGTACTCATAGCATGCAGTGGAAATATCCATTATGGCTGGTTCCGTGTCATGAAGAGATGGCTGAAGGAAATGAGATAATAACGACGTCGAAATACGTTCACCCTTACTTTTAGCCAATGAGAAAACTGGAAATTTTCACGTGGATAAAATACAGCAAAAGTAAAGGAGTAAACACGGTTTGTGCCAATTAGAGCCACATGACCTGACTATAATGACAGAAGAACAAGGAGTATTCTGGGAGTAGGAAGCTTCGGAATAGATCTAGAGCCGACACCGATAGAGGTTTAGTGGTCTGCACGGGACATCGGGCTCCAAGAACGCATGTGTAAAAGATTTCCATTTTCCGGGTAGTAGTTACAACGAGTAAGATTATTCGTAAGAATCATTTTGAAAAATCTGGGTAAGTTATATGCAACAGGGAGTCCAAGTATTCTTGATTTTATTCAAATCTTTGGAAGGTTGCAGCGTATTTCCGCCTCGGAAATATATTAGTTATATTTTCTTTTGATTTCAATGAATGTTAAAAATTTTCATATATCAATTTTCTATCAATTTTAAAATATCATTTTCCTTAAACTTATTTTCAATAAATTATATTATTATTACTGGAATAAATTTATATTAATTGGTTATACTAAGAGCATAACATATGGCGATCCAGCTTATTACGAACAATATAACAATTATTTTAAATAATTGGCGGAATTAGTTGTGTCGGTTCAAATGACATTAGAAAGGATATTCTTTTATTACATTTTCTACTAAACACGCGCTGATATCAGCGATAAAAGTCAATATTATACTGGTTATGTTTTTGTTACCAATTTTAAAGCAATGGAACCTGGCTATTGTGGTGTTAATATTTGCGGAACTACAGGAATTTAAACAAACAATATTAGTGGACAAACTACAGCAGCGTTGTAAAATACATCAATTGGACTTGTCCAGGTATCCCTAGATACTAGTAAACAAAACACATTTTTTAAAAAATATTTAAAAAAATCAAATTTATATACATACTATATTGATTGCAAATCTCATCAGCAAATCAACAGAAAAATTTTATAATAATTAAAGGAATATTTCTAATATTCTAAGTAATACAAACGTTTCATCATTTTAAAAAAATTTTTAAAAGAATTACAAAGAAAGTGATTTCAATTATTGTCGTTTATATTTACATAATTAAAAAAATTTTCAATAATTAGTTTAAGTTATTTGGACTATACAAATATGTAATTTCTCTACAATATTATATTGTATATATATTATTCATTGTAAATCAATCTCCAGTGAATTTATTTTAACAGTGGTTTTTATTTTATTTCATTTTTAAATATTATGGTTCTGACCAGATCTCAAGAAAATCTACTTACGTTTATAGAAAGTATGCCACTTACACATAGTCCAACAACCACATCAAGAGTAATGCAAGATAATTTGCCTACATATTCTCAATCAAATACTTCAATCACTAATAGTCAAATAGTCACATCAATGGCAACGCAAACAGCCGCTATTTCTAATTTTCCAACAATTACGACATCTCTAATAACACAAAATACACTTACAACACCAACTGTTGCAAATTTCCAATCAGTTCCTATAAGTTCAGTTCAATCTTTTCAAACAATCAACAAGCTAACAAGTTGTTAAAATTACCACAATTTTGGTATGAAAATCCTGAAGTATGGTTTATCCATGCAGAAGCACAATTTTCTATAAATAATATACTTGAAGATTCAGTAAAATTTCATAATGTTTTAATTTCTCTTCCTCAAGAAATTGTTTCTAAAATACTAGATGTCATTAATCCTCCACCAATGACAAACAAATATAAAACAATTAAAAGGATATTGTGTGAGAGATTAACTAAATCTGAAGATAGTCGACTAGAACGACTATTCTCTGATACTCAGCTTGGAGATCGAAAACCCTCTGAATTATATCGTGAGATGAAATGTTTAGTCGGTTCTAGCTCCATTGTTGGACAAGAACTACTTTTTAAGCTTTGGTTACGTACATTACCACAACAAGTTCAAGCACATTTAATGTCTTGTGAAAAAGAAACCATAGACAATAAAATTATTATTGCTGACAAAATTTATACTCTTTATATTAAACCTCAGGTTTCCTCAATTTCTCAAAACTCTTCTTTGGAACAAATTAATCAAAATTTAACTCATTTAACTTCTGTACTTTGTGAAAATTTAAATAAATTAACTCTTGATGTAAGTGAATTACAAACAAGATCGAGATCTAATGAATGAAATAATTTTAACAAATTAAATAAAAGAATTTTAAGGAAACGATCAAATTATCCAAACAATATTTGGTGGTACCACTTGAAATTTGGGAATAATGCAGTTAAGTGTATTAAACCATGTAAATTTTTTGATATAACCAAATCATTTAAATTGAATCGTTCTATCATGCCGGTGGCTGATGATAGAAGAAATGTCAAAATTACTCAAAATAGATATAGGACTAAGGCGTGAATTTCATTTTCCTTTCATTTTGGAAGATATTAAAACTCAAATTTTTTAGAAAGATTTGGACTTTTAGTGGACATTAAAAATAAATTGGTTATAGATTCAGAAACAAAATTAAAAGTAGTAGGTTCTTTTGGATTCTGCGAAATTTTCGAGCTTAAATTACCATTGAAAATTAACAAATTTTCTGAATTGCTCAAACAATTTCCTGAAATTACAACCGAACCAAATTATACTAAACTAGTTAAACATAATACTGTTCATAGAATCGAAATCAAAGGAGTTTTACCATTTTCAAGACGACGTCGTTTAGATCCAATTAAACTTAAAGTGGCCAGAACAGAATTTGAATATTTAGTCAAAATTGGTGTTTGTAGACCTTCAAGTTCTTCTGTTGCTTCACCTTTGCATTTGGTTCCTAAAAAAGAAATTAATGATTGGCGACCTTGTGGAGATTATAGAAGACTTAATATTGTTACAGTATCAGATCGCTATCCACTTCCACATATACACGATTTGAGCATAGATTTTAAAAACAAAACTATATTTTCAAAGTTAGATTTGGTTCGTGCGTATCATCAAATATCAGTGGCACCTGAAGACGTGCATAAAACGGCTATTACAACACCTTTCGGTTTGTTTCAATTTCTTCGTATGCCTTTTGGTTTACGAAATAGCGCCCAAACCTTTCAAAGGTTTATAAATGAAACTCTTTTTGGACTAGATTTTGTTTTTGCTTATGTTGATGATATATTAATAGCGAGTGAAAATGAGGAACAACATTTTGAACATTTAAAGATTGTTTTTAAACGTTTGGAAAAGTATGGATTGAATATTAAACCAACAAAGTGTGTTTTTGGTTCTCCTGTTATCAATTTTTTAAGTTATGAAATTTCAGAAAATGGTATTAAACCATCAACTGAAAGAATAGAAACAATTACAAATTTTGAGAAACCTAACTCTATTAATAAACTTCAGAAATTCATTGGAATGGTTAATTATTACCATCGCTATATTCCGATGATTGCAGCAGATCTTATTCCTTTACATCAAATTTTAACTATAGTAAATAAAAATAAGAGTAAAACTCTTAACTGGACTAATGAATCAATTCAAGCATTTAATAAAGTGAAAAATCTTTTTGATCAAAATACATTATTAAATCATTTTGATGGACATTCAAAATTATCTTTACCTGTTGATGCTTCAAATGTTGCAATTGGAGGAGTTTTACAACAATTAAAAAATAATATTTTGGAACCTTTGGCTTATTTTTCTAAGAAGCTGAGTCCTGCAGAATGTAAATATTCAACTTTTGATAGGGAAATTTTAGGAATATATAGAGCTAATTTAAAAATTTTTTAGAAGGTCAAGTATTTACAGTATATACAGATCATAAGCCATTGACATATGTGTTAAATTCAAAGAATGAAAGATCTCCCAGACAAACGCGACATTTAGAATATATAGCAGAATTCACGAATGATATACAGCATATATCTGGAAAGAATAATATTGTAGCGGATGCATTATCAAGGTTTCCAGAAATAGATTCACTTTCAGCAAAAGATATTCATTTTGATACTTTGTTTGTTGAACAACAAACTGATGAGACTCTTAAAACTCAAGTATCTTCTCCATTATCGAAGAATAATTTAAAGCAAATTTTAATTCCAATCTATAATTTAAAAATTTGGTGTGATATTTCTGGCTCAATACCGCCTCCTTATGTTCACATCCAGGGGTTCGTGCGACCAGGCGTTAAATTCAATCAAAATATTTTTGGCCTAATATGCGAAAGGATATAAATGAATGGGTCTCAAACTGTATTTTTTCCTATACAGAAAATTGATATACCCAATAACCGATTTGAACATATCCATTTAAATTTGGTTGGACCACTTCCACCATCTGATGGTTATAGATATATTCTGACGATTATTGATAGTCATTCAAGATGGCCAGAGGCTTATCCTCTTAGAAATATAACTGCACATACGGTGGTAAAAGCATTCGCGCAAAATTATATTTATAGATTTGGTGTTCCTCTTAAAATTACTGTTGATCAAGGTGCACAATTTTCATCTGAATTATTCAATGACTCACTCAAATTCTTGGTTCACATAAAATTCAAACGTCTGCTTATCATCCACAAGCTAATGGCATGATAGACCGATTCCATCGTCAACTCAAAACTTCAATTATAGCTTCAGGAGATTCAATTCATTGGACAGAAATATTACCTATTATTTTATTAGGGTTACGTACTGCAGTGAAAGAGGATTTAAAATCGTCCCCTGCTGAGTTAGTTTATGGACAAACAATTCGAGTTCCTGGAGAATTTGTCGTTTCTAGAAATGATGAAAATTCCGTACATAATACTATTAAAAAATTAAGAGATCAATTTTCAAGAGTTAGAACAAAAATTTTACATCATAATAAAGATGTGAGTTATGTTCCAAAATCTCTTGAGGAATGTGAATATGTTTTTGTAAAAGTTAATCAGACTTCAGGACTTAATCCGCCTTATGAAGGACGTTATAAAGTCGTATCGAAACATAAAAATACCTTTAGAATTCAGAAAGCTAATGTTATTAAAGCTGTGTCAATAAATCATTTAAAACCTGCTCATATATCATCTAATTTTTCAACTGAACCTGCACAAACAATTAAAAAGGTTACTTTTAATATTAATTAGTTTTGTTGCTTTTGTTTAAAGAATATACTTAATACTTATTTATATGTTTCACTGGAGGGGGAGTAAATGTAGTGGTACTTGATTATTGTACCACTTAGATATGTTATACGAAAAATTAAATTTATTAGTTATATTTTCTTTTGATTTCAATGAATGTTAAAAATTTTCATATATCAATTTTCTATCAATTTTAAAATATCATTTTCCTTAAACTTATTTTCAATAAATTATATTATTATTACTGGAATAAATTTATATTAATTGGTTATACTAAGAGCATAACAATAACCACTCTTACAACTACACGACAGCTCTGCTTTTTGGTAGTACTCCTGCCTTTGGCCTGCCGTGAACATGATAAAAGCGATTGAAAAAAATGAAGTACCACCTCTAATCAACTGAACTGAATCTGCCGTATAGAGTTTAGTAGGAGAACGGTAAAAAAAGCATATCCAAATCCGAATTGATCATAGACCGTGTTCAACAATCTATATTGCTAACATATTAATTACCGTAGTCCTTTTTTTTTAATAAAAATTGAATATGCAAGCGTTTATTTCTTCACAAATTCCACGTTTAGTTCTTTCAAGAACCAAAGGTTCCAACTTTTGGTTTGATAACATTTTCCACGATACTTTTGAAATATTTCATACGATATGGATCATGAACATTTTCAAATATGACGACTCAGTTTTACTTAAAAAAAAAGGCGTGTTATGTTTGTGAAACATTTTTATTGCAAATGTCCCTATTATTATTCATATCACTGTATATGTTTATATGACATCATGTTTGGATTACAAGCTGGATGCAAATGCGGTTAATAAATAGACTCACAACTACAAATTTATCTTGGTATGCGATTATGTTGGAGCAAAATATTTATCAAAAAGTTAAAATAAACAAATATGCAATGCCGGCAAACCTTTTTGTTGATAGATGTGAAATTCTATAAAGTTGTCCCGGTGGGTATTCTTTAGACACAAGTGCATATTTGATCAGGTGATAGTGCGTACGAATGTGTGCAGAGCGAGAATAATTGTAAATAGTGAGGTGTTAAATTAATATTTATTTCTTTATTTTTCTTTATTATTTAAAGCTTTTCAGTGGGGCTCAAATCTAGTTCTCAAAGATATATGTGTACCACAATTTCAATACTCAGCTCAGAGAAAAGGTCACGGAATATATTAATTATGTCAGTATAACTGTAACTTTTAACCGCATAAACTAATCGAGATAAATATAGATTTCCATATATCAAAATGATACGGTTGAAAAAATAAATTAAGTTATCCATGTCTCTTCGTCCGTCTGTCTGTGAACAAATCTGTGAGTAAATTCTGAGATATTCAATTAAAATTTGGTTTGTGGGTTCCATAGCACTCATTCTACATACCGAAATAGGAGGATAGCCACGACCATTTTTATGTATATATAATTTTGGAGAACATCAGTAGAAAAATGCAGGTAAAATAACCAAATTTCATGGGTTCACATAGCTACCACTAATTTAATGTTGGTAATAAATCTAAAACGGTTTAAGTTGTCATTACAAAACTCGGTAGACTTATTACCCTCTTTAAAAAAAAAAGCCCGAGAAAATGCACGAAATCGGTTAAGGACCACGCCCACTTTAAATAAAAGAATTTTAAAGGGATCGTAGTTCAATATAATTGGCAATAACAAGAAAATTATTAAAAAAAAAATTTGGGGAATGGGCGTGGCACAGCCCGACCAAGCATTTTCTAAGGTTTCGGTGGCCATAAATTGATGAAATTCGGTACACATATTTCCATAGTTATAATTTTCTTATAATGAAGGCGCCGTTTGACGAGAACAACAGTGGGCATCTGATGTGGCCAGCTCAGTAGCGTTTCTTTATTAAAGTACTTCACAATAACACTTCTACTGCTCAACAGATAGCGTGCTTAAATCAAACTGATTCGTCGTGCCTCAGCTGGTGCTGCTTTTATACTTTTTGGTCTCCTCGTTGACATATTTCTAGTCGTTTCTATTTCTTGAATTTACTACCAGCTATAAATTTCTCAGCTGTAATTACAGATTTACGATTGTTATAGATTCTCGCCCATGCGCGTGTATATGTGGGTGATACTTCCAAAGATGATTGCCTACATTTGGGAGCATCTCAGATAAGATATATGCATGTGTTTGTACATCTCTCTCCGCTGTGTGTAGGTAAATATGTGTAGACATAATGATTGATTCGTTTATGTAGATACAAGTGACTGCCTGCTTTATTGTTGTTGTGACTTCATTTACTTAGCATCAGATTAGTGATGTGATTATCACTTAGTGTCACTAATATTCGTCACAATATATTCTTTTCCGGCAGACGCAGCAACACCATTCGCCTAGACCGGGGTTGGGTTGAGTACATTTCCGGAGCAAGAGGTAATCTACTTATGTGCGAGTTTGCCTAAATTGCTACCTAAATACACAAAAAACCTAAATCACTGGAACTGTCGGCAAGGCAGTGCAAAAGAAAAAATTTAGAATTTTTTCGAGCATACTTTTCAACCTAAATTTATATGTCAAATTTCAAAAGAAACAATTTTAGATTTTTCGTTCTATTTTGTTTTTAAAATTTTGTATGCAAATCAAAAACGTTTGTCCGTTCATTAAAAGTGCCAGATATATCAGAGGACGAGGACTAATGCTGCGGTTAATATCCGATCGTTTGTTGAAGATGAAGAAGTGGTGGTCTCGAATGGATTCGCACTGATATGAGCGGCACAAGAATCGAATTAATATTATAAAATATGGATCACAATCTGCACATACATACATACATATTTGGCAGACGTGTATACTAATTGGTCTAGTATATGTAGGTTATTGGTGGCATGCATAATCGTAGTTACATCCTCTTCAAATGTAGGCAAACGTCCCTGTCCCTGGCATCTACTCCACGCAACGACGTTAGGCAAAAATACCCATATAAGCTGGAGCCGCTGCCTTTGTCTTGCTATCCAGTAATACTAACCGTAGATGTCCCTTGACCTCTGGCCTGTCTATGTAAAACCACTGCAAACACCATAAAGTTTGATATTTAAATATTTGGAATTTTTTCCCGCATAAACAATTTAGACTGTCAAATTAACTCGCACAGTTTTTGACAATTTTTTCCTAAATTGTTGCAGTGGTGGAAAGTTCTAGTGGAACAATAGTTTAGGTGCCTAAAATTTAGGCGGACACGCACCCAGCCTTAATTACTTTTTGGTTTGCTGTTGAGACACATCACAAATTGTATTTTGCAAGTTATTTAATAAATCAAGTTTTTAGAAATTACACTAGGATTCCTAAAGTGGTGACCCAGCTGATTAACATGCCCAACGAAACGGAAGATAGATTTTTAGATGCCGAAAAAATCCTTCATTTGGGTTGACTAGCTGTTAAACCACCACCATTTCGGAAGCCTTGTAGTTCGCGCAAGTGGAAGCGCAGTTCGCGCGCCGGTATCACAACTGACAACACCGAGTATTATACTATTGTTTCTGAAATCGAATCGGCAATATTGATTCAGGCGTTAAAAAATAGGTTATTATCCGCATTCAGGTAGCCGGATGATAAAAAGGTTAAACGCCTTTTCGATTCGCACCAACTAAACGAAAAAAGCCATCAACGTTATGACGAGAGAGATGAAGGATTTGGCACATAATAGGCTAGACCAAAATATTTTGAAAACGACGTTTGCCTGCATTGACTTAAGATAAGGAGGACGAAGCATTTCTAAAAAAGAGTCGACTGCATAATATAGGTAATGGTTGTGAGTGTGGTCCACTCCGTGACCACACTCGTGAGCACCACTGAAGCCACTCTTCCCGAACTCGTATATACAATGGATAAGCTCAGCAACCGTAACAAAGTGCAGCATACCGGACAAACAGTGCAAAATAGTGCTTCCCACGCAACATCA